>NC_056744.1:728593638-728691138 GCF_019279795.1 Protopterus annectens
GTAGGTTAAAAAAAGATAGCTGAGTGGACAAGTCCCAGGGTAAAAAAGTGACCAATCCTGGTAGGCACACTGGTGCCAGGACTGGAAAAAAATTACAGTGTAGAATCCTCAAGACACTGAAACATTCCTGCAACGAGGTTAGGCCAGTCTTGGAGAAGAAGGCTCCCCCTGTCACAGACAGAAACAGAAGTCCACAAAAAAAAAAAAAAACACAAAAATGACAGGCCAAAAAAAGAGCCATAAAGATGATAGAGTGGACTACTGAGAATAAGAAAGAAATTGTGTATTGTTACTATTATGCAAAATGCCCAGAATTTCCGGATAGAAGGTATTCAAAAAGATTGAGAGAAATTAGAGGAAAGAAAAATACTTGCACAAGAAAAAATGTCAAAAGCTTCAAATGCAAATGTGTATTCATTAATACTGGGATGCCTTCTGTGCAGAGTTTGTATGTCCTTCCTGTGTTTGCATTTATTTATTTTTATTTTACATTTGTTGACCGGGAAAGTCCGACTGGACACATGTCCATTTTCAGCGGAGGCCCGGGGAGAAAAGCTCCAATAGTACATAGTAGGTTACAAAAAGTTCCAATAGTACATAGTAGGTTACAACAATGTTTGACAGCTAACATACGATTGTAGTTATGCACTAAATACCCAGGGAAGAAAAAAAAGTTACATTAGTATGTACAATAACAATTATAAAGAGAAAAACAAAGCATCATATAGTTAGTATACACAGGTAAGAAAAAGTTACATTAGGATGTACAGTGAACAATTATTATAAGAAACAAACCTACAAGTAGTTAGTTTCAGGGGAGAGTAGATGGCTTGAGGCCTAGGAGGATAGTAATTTCACTGAGGAGGTTGAGGGGAGCTATGGGTTAGTCTGGATTAGAACATTGGCAAAGCCAGTGGGATTTGAAGTGGTGGGAGAGGCCATTTCTGAAAGTATTTAGGAGGTTGATTCGGTGAGACTAGGTGGAAGAGAGTTCCATATTTTACCCACTGTGTTTGAAAACAGAGAGTCACCTCCTGAGTTACAGGATTTGATTGTCTGTCAGTAATCTGTGAGATGATCTTAGTCTATTTAGGTTGGTATAAGGGGTAATTATTCCAGACAGGCCGGGAGTGTTTTCAGGTTGAGAGAGTATTTTGTAGCAATAATAAGTTGCTTCTGTAGAAGTAGATTTGGTAGTTCTATCCAACCTAGGTTCTGAAGATTAGTACAGTGATGGGTTTTGTAGGGCAGGCCTGTGGCAAATCTTGCAATATGATTATAACAACAAGAGAGTTTAGATAGATCTGATTTGTTGGGATTTGTAAGTATGGGGAGGCATACAAGAGGGTAGAAAGGAGATGGGTGCGAGCAATGGCAACTTTAGCCGTGGGAGTCAGAAAAGATTTTATTCTATAAAGGGACCCCAGTTTCTTATTAACAGTTTTGATAGTTTGGTTGATGTGCACATCAAATCTGAGTTTGTTGTCAATGGTAACCCTAATAGCTTGGTATGAGGGTCGGGGTGATGGTGGTTCCATTGTTGGATTGTACACAAAGGGAAAAGTTGGTGTTTTATGGGTGGGATGGAAGAGTAGCATTTTCGCTTTTGGATTAAGGATCAGTTGGCGTTCTGATAACCAATTCTCAACTGCAGTGAAACAGTCTTGAGTTTTGGATAATAGAATAGTTGGGGATCTATCTGAGCAAATTAAAGTCGAGTCATCAGCATATTGAATACATGTAGACTCTGGGATGACTTTGTTAAGATCATTAATAAAGATGGAAATAGAAGAGGCCAAGTATGGAACCTTGGGGACTCCTATGGTGTTGGGTATGAGGTCGGAGAGCTTGCTTTGAGCACAGCTTGTTGCCTATCAGAAAGATAGGCATGAAACCAGTCTAGGGTTTTGTTATCTAGATAGAGAGTTTTAGGGTTGCATGCAAGAGTTTGTGGTTGACCATATCAAAAGCTTTTGATAGGTCCAAGAAGAGCTGAAGAAATTTTTGTCATTCCGGTTAAGATTGATAGTGTTTGTGAAAGAGAGGCGGTAGTAGTGCTATGTTTGGGCCTGAAGCCATGCTGGGAGTTGGTTAGCAGGTTTTCCTGAGTTAGGTAGTGGATGAGTTGTTTGTGAATACTTTTTTCCATGATTTTTGCCAGTGGTGACAAAATGGCTATTGGTCTGTAGTTTGAGAGGTCAGTGGATGAGCCACCTTTATGGGAGGATGACATGGGAGATTTTCCATATGGAGGGATTGTGGATTCAGTTATGGTCCGATTAATTAAGATTGAGATGGGATAGGCTATAACATCCGCAGCTTTTGTAGAAAGTCTGCTGGAAGTAGGTCTGCCTTGAGTGGTTGGCTTTAGTTTCCTTAGTAAGGATCGGATGTATGCAGTAGGGACAGGTTGTAGGTTGAATAACGGCGTGGTCTTCTGGGTGGGACTTGTGGTTAGGGAGCAGGGGGCTACTTGTTGGTTGGCTAAGGATTTGATCACATCGATGAAGAAGGTATTAAAGGATGTGGCCACTTCATCTGGGTTTTTCATAGTTAGGTTTGCTGGTGTGGGGGTGGAGGACCTGCCTGGATGGAGAAGTTTGTTTATTCCTGTCCAAAACTTTTGGGGGTTGTTTTGATGTTTATGTTGTAGTTGGAAATAGTAGTTCTTTTTGTCCATTAAGATAGATTTTTTTGTGTCATTTCTTAGTTTTTGCATGAGTTTCCTCCCACATTACAAAGACATGCAGTAGGTAGATTACAAAAAGTTAATAAGACCTACAATGGTAGAAGTAAAAAAAAACAAATGAGCACAGTAATCAGTATTATTAACAGAAATTCATGTGACATAACAGAATTAAATAGGATATCCAGGACCTAATAATAGCACCCTTCTAAATTCCCTCCAACCCCATCCAACCATCCCAATTACCCTCACTAAAACTGCAAACTCATTACTTATAGCCCATCTTAACATACAAAGCTTAAATAACAAAATCGGCCAACTCCTTACACTATTTGACACACATTCTTTTGATGTTCTGTGTTTAACAGAAACTTGGCTCAAACCAGGAACAAAGGACAACGAAGTTATCACCCCTGGTTATAATATCAGAAGATTAGACTGTATAACTAAAAAGGGTGGAGGGGTAGCAATACTGTATAAATCTGAGCTAAACTTGTCTGTAGTAGACCTACAAATACCCTTAGACAATAATGCAGAACTCCTTTGCACTAAACTTCAGGTTAATACCACCAAATCTATTTACATAATCTGTTCTTACCTACCCCCAGGCAATAACATCAACTCCCTTGAAAATGTTGTCTGCTGGCTCTCTTCTTCCCTCCCTCAAGAAACTATAGTACTTGGTCACTTCAATATAGACTGGAATTGCTGTACCTCTAACAAACCATCAGCCCATATAAACCTGTATGACTTTTCTCAAATTACCACCACCCCTACCAGAATCCATAAACCCAGTGGGAAAGAGAGTTCCTTAGATTGGATCCTAGTGAAAACCATTCCCTCACTTATATAGCAGACACCTTTCCAGACGATATTAGCGACCACTTCCTAACCCATACAATTAGGCAAAAAACTTTCATCCCTAACCAAACAACCTTTAAAACTACATGAAACAAAAAACACCTTAATTCTGAAAGTTTCCAAGCTGAGCTACTAGCCTGTGACCGGTCGCCCTTAAAACAACTCCCCCTTGAGGAAGCCGTGTCCTATTTTAATCCCAAATTCCTACAAATACTAGATTACCATGCCCCTAGTCGGTCCATTAGAACTAGAAGTAAAGCTGCTTCATGGCTAACTAAAGAGACAAGACACAGAATCCTATTAAGAAATAAGATCTGGTCTAAATGGAGAAACACTAAAAACCCAACTTATCACCAGAACTACAAACACTGTAGAAATGCCACAAAAAAAGTAATTCTCCTTGATAAAAAAACACTACTTCCTTAAACTCCAAGACAAACATAGACAAACCCCACAAACCTTCTGGTCAGGTATTAATAGACTTTTACACCCAGGCCACTCCAGGACACCAACCCCCTCAGGCCTCTCCTTAACTAATCCTAAGGAGATTGCTGACACCTTCAACACCTTCTTTACTGAAACTGTACAATCTCTTGCTAGTTCCTTACCCCCCTGTCAGCTCTACCTTCACTTTCCACATGACTAGCAAACCTCCCACCTTTCAACTAAATCCAGTGCCTACATCTCTCATCTTTATCCTACTGACTAAACTTAAACCATGTACCCCATCAGCAGATCACCTACCACCTGAATATCTGCAAATCGCATCTAAAGTACTCTCCTATCCTGTTTCTATACTGATCAGCAGAAACAGATCCATTACTGAAGGTTCTGTTCCATCTCTCTGGAAAATCTCTCACATAATCCCACTTCATAAGGGTGGTAACTCCACGAAATATCTAACTTCTCGCCCCATAGCCTCTCCCTCTAGCCAAAATAATGGAAAAATGTATCCACCTCCAACTACTTGAACACCTTCTCCAAAATAACCTATCAGATTGTCAACATGGCTTTAGGCCTCACCATAGTACTACTATAGCCCTACTATCCTTCACTGACTGCATCAATGAACCTATGAACATACATTGCAGCAACAACAACAGGCTCTCCGCAGCACTCTTCTTAGACTATGAAAAGCCTTTGATATGGTAAACCATCAACTACAACTAGACATACTAAAACAACTCTCTCTGAACTCTCATGCTTTAAGATGGCTCAAGTCCTACCTAGAAAACAGAAAACAAGCTGTCCTCTAGGGCAATAACCTTTCCACTCATCTTCGTATTACTCTTGGGGTCTCACAAGGCTCCATCCTGGGACCTCTACTTTTCTCTGTATTCATCAGTGATCTAAAACTAAATATTCCTCAAGCCACCTGCATACAATATGCAGACAATTCCACACTAGTGTGTGCTGCCACCTCATCTGCTGAGCTCCAAAACATTACCCAGACAGTATTTAACTCAGTTGATACATGGTTCTTGCAACACTGCCTCCTACTTAATGCTAAAAAAACTAAATTACTGTTATTTACTCCTTCACTAAAGTCTCCCCTTATTTTTCTCACTGTTAAATCTAGCAATGGTACTGTAATTGTACCTGACCCGACCACCAAACTTCTAGGCATAACAATTGACCAACATCTTAGCTTTGACAATCACATTAACACCACTATTAAAACAGTTAATAGAAAACTTGGCTCACTCTATAGGATTAAATCCTTTCTTACCTCTGAAGCCAGAACCACCATCGCCCACACCCACCTTATTTCTACCCTCCTCTATGCTTCATCTATTTATACTAATCTTTCCAAATCTAACCTAAGCAAACTCGCAACTTCCTATAATAACATTGCTAGATTTGCCCCAGGTTCACCATATAGAACACATCACTGTATAAATCTTAAATAGCTAGGTTGGCAAGAACTCCAAAACCAGCTTCTATTTCAACAAGTTATAATCTCCCATAAGATACTCTTTCATCCTAACAATACTCCTATTCTAAAAAGCCTAATCTCTCCCTACAGAAACCTCAGTACCCTTCGCTCTGCAAATAAATTACAAGTAAACATCCAGAAATTCTTTAATTTCGTGGGTAAGTTTTGGAATAGACTTCCCACCAACCTGCAACTTCTTCCATCATTACCACTTTTTAAGCACCAAATAAAACTACTCCTTAAGGCACAATGGCTATGCCCTTGTACTAACCTTGATTAACACTAACTGTATAGCATACTGACTATTTTTTTTCTCCCTTCCCAACCATCCACTTAGTAAGATGACTTAGCATCCTCTCACTAAATGATCTTGTACATATGCCATCTATGTTATTTGTGTGTGAATTTTGGTACAAACAAAATAATTACTTAGGACCTTTCATCTCTTCCCTACCACTCCACGGAACTTAATTCAACCTATATACCTCAGTCATATTGTTTCCACATCTAGCGTATTGCCACAATCTGCAAACATATCTTTCAGATGCTACATTCTATTTCGTTGCCTGTATCCACCTGTATGCTCAAGTCCACACAAGTATGGGCATGTAAATATGTGTGAGTTGTGCGTTCATGTATTATGTGTGTGTAGGTATGTAAGCCTACAGCAATATTTTATTCAGTCATTTTTTGGCTTGATGTGCATAGACTGTTTTTTCATGTTAATTCCTATTATGTTAGCCTAATGCATTATTGTACTACTGATATTAACATTTGCTATTTTATGTTTTACATTTACTTTTTTTAATGTATACTAGTTTAATCTTGGAGCTTTTCTCCCTGGGCCTCTACTGAAATTGGACATGTATCCAGTTAGACTAGCCCGGTCTACAAATGTAAAATAAATAAAAATAAATAAAATATATAACTGTGCAGTTAAATTGATAGTAGCCAACAGATGTTTCAGAAAGAGACAGTCACAAGATCATATACAAGAGTAGCCAACATGCAACTCAGGTAGACTTCCTCCTAGTAAGGAAAAGGCACTGGGGTAGAATCCATTATTGCAAAGTCATCCCCAGTGAAACAGTCAGTTCACAGCATAAACCAGTAGTTGCCACAATCAGCTGCAAGCAGTGGTCAGAGAAGGCTCTAAGATCAACAGAGAACCAGGCTGAAGACCTGCTATTCAACTGGAGAGAGAGTACAGCAGTTCAAGGAATTACTCAGGTCTCAGGCACCACAAGAAGGGGAGGAAATGGGTGGAGTTGAAGAGTGGCAGCACCAAAAAACAGCATGTGTTAGGACTACAGAAAAGATATGTGGCCGAGCCAGGTATGGAAATAAGGTACATAAGGAAAGCTGGTGGTGGAATGCAGAAGTGCAGGAAGTAATCAAAAGAAAGGAGGAGTGCAGGAAGAAGGGGAGATGGAAAAGACTGACCAGACTAGGAAGGACTACTGGTTGGCTAACAAAGAAACTAAGAAAGAAGTTGCAATAGCAAAGAATAGGGCATCAGAGACACTCTATCAGCTTCTGGAAAGTGACTCAGTAAGGGGCACAAAGAAACTATACCAGGTTGCAAGGCAAAGACAGAAAGATAAAGAAGATAGTCAGACACCCTTCATAAGGGATTCCAGCAACAACCTGCTTACCAGCCCACAGAACATCAAAGGCAGATGGAAGGAGTATTTCCAGAAGCTTCTGAATGAAGAAAACCCCACAGAAGCGGTACTGCCCCAGAAACAGCCTACAATGAGAGTAGGAGAGGAAGCCCAGCTTAGAAGAAGTAAGAGCAGCAGTAAGGAAAATGAAGACAGGAAAAGCAGCAGGCTCAGATGAGGTCACAGCAGATATGATAAAGATGCTGGGTGAGCTAGGGGAAAGATGGCTCCTGAGGGTACTAATTGCAGTGCGGAGAGAAAGGCTTATTCCAGATGACTGGAGAATAAGCATACTCGTGCCAGTGTACAAGAACAAAGGGGACATCCACAACTGTGGACAGTACAGAGGTATCAAACTCCTACCACATTGCATGAAAGTTCTGGAGAGGGTGATTGATAAACGGATACGCAGAATGGTAGAATGCAAGATGGGAGATGAACAGTTTGGATTCAGATCAGGATGCAGCACAATTGACCCAATGTTTGCATTGAGACAGATACTTGAGAAGAAACTAGAGAAGAGGAGAGTGTCAAACTGGCCTTTCCTAGACTTGGAGAAAGCATATGACAAGGTCCCAAGAAAGCTGATCTGGGCGGTACTGCGGTGGTTTGAAGCCCCAGAAACATTGGTAGAATTAGTACAGGCTATGTACAAGAACCCAGTGACTCAAGTACGAACAGTGTTTGGCCTCACTGTGCGGTTCCCAGTGGGAGTGGGTGTACACCAGGGTTCAGCTCTGAGTCCACTGCTGTTCATACTGGTAATGGACTACATCAGCAAACAGGTTGGAGGGGTCAGAGCAACAAAGCTGCTGTATGCAGACAATGTGGCAGTACAGGCAGACTCTGATCTAGAACTTCAGCAAAGGATAGGAGAATGGAATGCAAATCTGAAGGCACATGGGATGAAACTAAGCACAGATAAGACAGTGGTAATGGCAGCAGATTGGGGAAATCAGAAGAAGCTGAGAATAGAGATAGATGGGAAGATAGTGGAACAGGTAAACAGCTTCAAGTATCTGGGAAGGGTGGTTGAGGAGAAGGGTAGTCTGAATGAAGAGGTCAAAGTTAGAATCAGAGGTGCTGCAGCCAACTGGCACAGAGTATCAGGTGTAGTATATGACCGAAGAATGCCAAAGAAGCTGAAAAGTAAGGTGTACAAGACAGTGGTGTGACCAGTACTACTGTATGGTACAGAAACCTGGGCAGTAAAGGCAGAACAGTTGAAGAAGCTAGAGGTGATGGAAATGAAGTGCCTGAGAAAGGTGGTAGGATGCACACTGCGGGACAGGCGAAGAAATGGGGACATAAGAGCAGAAGCCAAAGTAGCTCCAATTGCAGAAAAGATCAAAGAAAACAAATTACGATGGTATGGGCACATGTGTAGAAAAGCAGAAGACAATCTGGTGAGGGAGATTTGGGACAGACAGGAAGAAGGTAAGAGGAAGCGAGGGCGTCCAGCAAAGAGGTGGATGGATTGTGTGAAAGAAGATCTGCGACAATCAGGCATGAGTGTTGAAGAAGGCAGGAGAATGGCACTGAATCGAGAGAGTTGGCGACAGTTAATACGATACCCCGACCCCGTGTAAATGGGGAAAAAGGGGATGATGATGATGAATTGTGCAGTTAAATTAATAACAGATAAAGTTTTACCACAAAAACACAGGGCAGTAAGAGAAACAAAAGGAAAGAAATCAAATGCCATCATGGGAGTACTGAACAGAGAAAACTGTAAAGCAATTAATAAGTGTCACTGTTAGAAGAGTATAGAAGAGGGAACAGATCATCAAAAATACTTGGAAGGACAGATGTGATAAAAGCAACACACAGTATTTGAATAGACCAGGATCTGTTGTACACTATAGCAAACAATAAACTAAAGGTTCATAGGTTCTTAGGTAATTACTAGGCTAATGATACTAGGGACCTTTTTAAGCCTAACTATATTTCCCAAAGGTGAGAATCAAACCTTGTACTTTGTACCCCTAATGGAGACAGCTTAACCGTTATGTAAACCCCAGCGCAGGCAGAAATGCTTAGAAGACATGCAAATAAATATAAAGGAAAAGTATAAAATAAGCAATTCATTGATGACCCAAAAAGTTTTATAGACAATTGGGAAATAAAGCAAAAGGAATAGAAATACCACCAAAATAAAGAAGAAAGACACAAACCGTAAGAAGTTCAAATGTATATGATATGAAATGGGATGAAGTAACGGTCAGAGAAATTGAAACAAAATTTAAAAGATCATAAATGGAAAACACGGAGACCAAATGCAGTAGCTTACTTCTTCCTAAAAGTGATAATATCTTTAAACAAAGATTTAGCTCTGAGTATTACTTGTATGCTCAGTTCAAACAGGCACTGTCCTGATTAACAACAGGAAAAACGATACTCCTTTAAGAGTGAACCTGCAAGCTGTCTTAAAAACTGTAGACCAATAACTTGTCCTCTGATTTATAAACTGTACAGTAGAATTGATGCAGACAGAGTTTATAGTCATTTAGAAGAAAACTCAAGTCATGGCAGTAGAACAAAAAGGTAAAAAAGTCCTATGGAACAAAGGATAATTTGTTGTTGGTCATTATGGAGAATTCTAAAGGGTAAGAATCAAGTATGGCATGGATAGATTACAAAAAAGCATTTGACAGCATCCCACATTCATGGATAAAGGAGTGCTTACAGATGTATAAGATAAACCATACATTCATCAATTACATTACGATGACCATGAAACAGTGGCAAACCACTTTGCAGCTAAGTCATGATGAAGGGCAAATTGTTATTCCAAACATAAACATTTAAAGTGGGATATTCCATGGTATGGCTTTTAACAGTGAAATTTGGGTGTAAGACACTTAATTTTCAGTCCTCAGTAAGGATACAAGGAAAACCAGGAACGGTTATCTCATGAACTTTTCTTGTGTGACTGCAGTATAGAAACAGCATGACGTTTACATCCCTCAGTTTTATATTGAAATGCATAAGTCTCAACCAATCAGGGACAGACCTAAAAAAGAAGACGGGACAATCGGGGATATTTCTAAAACAGTACTACTATTAACTCCAAACATTGGCAGAGTAAAGAGATTGTCACTTTAGATATTTTCTGAAGTGAAATAAATGTAAATCAGGAGCTGTTAAGACGCATTTTGAAATGACTCGTGCCGGGTTATGCCTGACTACACACATTTTAGTACACTTTGGTATAGACAAGGTAAGAATACCCACCAAAAATGCAATAATAAAGCCAGGGTCAGAAAAACAATCACAAAGAACAGTTCTCCAAAGCACACTGCATATTTGACATATTTAAATAAAGATTTCTATAACACTGTTATCCAGTTTAAAAAAGACACAACGCATCTGTCCGCTGTCATCTCCAGCTGGATAAATACATTAAATAATCCACTGCTTTTTACCTGGTATTACATTCACAGTCCCGGATTCCTGACAGGTATGTAAACAAATATTGCTTCTGGTAGTGAGTGAAGTGACAGATATCCGTTGCATACTCAGTCATACTGTACTCTGCACAACCCACTACACATTTAAAACATGTGCATAGATCAGTTTCAATGAATATATCTTTAAGACAGACTACTTTCAATCGATAAGTCCCAGCAATGACACTACTATTTTTTAAAGGCAATTAATCAAACCTCATACAAGCAGTGAAAATAAAAAACAGGTGTGGGAAATAACTGTAAATCTGTCAGGAAAATAAGTGTGTGGTACCCACATCGGCAGCAGCTGTGAGATTATTGCATCCGCGTACTAAGATTACAAGCGCTCATTGCAAGTGTTGCCCCAATAACGGAAAAGTACCGATATAAATAATTGATCAGATTTTCTAATACCTTTTGTTCTGTGCAAGTAGAAATGGAGCTGTGTATGAATATCTAGTTAAATGTAACATGCATTCACCCTTGTTTTCGAATTTTGGGAAGAAAACGGACAAGCTGATTGATAATGAATTTTGACACCACCTTAGGAAGAAGGGTTTTTTTTTTTAATGTCACCCTATCCTTATGGAAAATCAGGTAAGGAAGTTTAGAGGATAATGCTTGAAGTTCTGAAATTCTCCTGGCAGAGGTAATAGCCACTAGAAATAATGTCTTCCAGATCAAAAATTTAAGATCACAAAGGGGAATGGATTAAGGCCTGCAGAACAAGGTTCAAATCTCATGAAGGAGTAGGATCTTCATAAGGTGGTCTAAGTAAAATAGTACCTCTTAGAAAGGCCTTGCATATCTTAGTAGAAGCCAGGAAAGAATTGTCAACTTCTGTATGAAAGTTAGAGATTGTGCCATCTGAACATTAATGGTAGAAGAACTAGCTCCCTCATTAAAAAAATGTTGCCAAAAATTCTAGTACAATTTGTGTAGAGGCTGAAAAGGGATCAGTACTTTTTTGATGCTCCCAACAAACAAACCTCTTCCACTTACTCTTGTAGATTTTTCTACTGGAAGCTTCATGGGAAGACAAAGGTATATGACGGACTGGTGACGAGAGCATAGATTGCCTGACTGTTAACGGAAGTAGAGAATCCGTACTGTAAGCTTTAGGTTTGAGATATCCAGTTGAACCATGCCTGTCAGGTGAGACAGAAGGTCTAGAATTGGATCCTGAATCCAAGGTGGGTAAATTAGATGAAGCCAAAGGAAGGGGAACCAAACCTGTCGAGGCCAGTAAGGTGCAATGAGGATGATTTTGCTCTTCAACCCTACAGCTTTCTGCAGGAATTTGGTAATCAATGCGGTTGGTGGATAAGCATAGAGGAGACTGTTGGGCCAATTGCGTAGCAGAGCATCCCTCAGTGATTCTCCCATTGGGGGGATTAAGGCTAAGAAGCTGCTGCACTTGTTTAGGTGAGACGCAGACAGATTGCAGCAAGGCTTGCCCCATTGATGGAAAATAGCCGCCTTCACTTTCTTGTTGAGAGACCACTCGTGAGGTACAAGAATGGACCTGTTCAATTTGTCTATTATGTTGGACTTCCTCGGAATGTGCGTTGCTGTAAGAGAGAGAGGTTGGATGAGATCACCCTTTGCCCCCCTCTGAGGGCTTCTCGACACAAGGGATAAGATCTGGTTCCTCCTTGTTTGTTGATGTGCCAAGCTACTGACAAATTGTCCATTTGGATCGCAATTGTTCCCAGAGGTAGAGCATCCCGAAAGGCTTGCAATGATAAAAGAATAACAACCAGAAAAAGGCAGAAATATTGCAAGTAACAATATAGCTGGTGAAGAACACAAACTGCAGAATTACTCCTCAAAAAAATGATTTTAATATATAAAACTCTAGCGCCTCGGCAAACAAGCCTTTCTCAGAGATAATACAAAGTAAGAGAAAATCCCCAGTTAAATAGCAAAATATACACCCATCATCAACTGCGGTGGTGGTGCTGCGGTAGCGTTGTCGCCTCACAGCAAGACGTTGTGCCGTTCGATTCTCAGTTAGAGCGTCTTCTGTATGGAGACATGCGTGAATGGACGTACCTTCGTTGAAGGTTGTGCGTCAGGACTGGCAAACTCGGCACGTACAAAATCTACTGCCAATCATTAGCGGACCGGAGTTCCGCTCTGGCGACCCCTAACCGGGAAAAGCCGAAAGACACAAACAATACCACCCATCATCAGTTAAAACATAAAATTAATTAACACTTCATTGTAAAAGAGCCTTCCACTCAACTTTTTTATTCAAACCCTGAGGCAGCAATGTGCCAAACTTCAATATAAAAACTGTTTCTTTATATAGCAGCTTATTTTTAACACAATATCCTTAACACAAGCCTGTTCTAAAATACAAGTTTTTAGATCAGTATATAACCCTGCATGGACTTTGTGAAACTGTGAAGCTACTGGGCTATCCAAGTTTTTATTTTTTATGTCTCTTATGTGTTCCTGTAATCTGACTTTAAACACTCATTTAGTTTCCCCTATGTAAAAAAGACCACGGGGCAAGACGAACAATGTATTACACCCTTTGTGGTACAAGAGTAAGTAGCTGTAGGCTTAAAATTAATCCCATTTATTTTATTAAATGCTCTAACCACATGCTTACAAACTGAACACTTGTCGCATGGAAATGTACCTAAAGGGACTTGTTAAAGTTTCACTATGGAGAGAAAATAGATTCTGGACTACCATGTCCTTAATATTTCTGCCTCTTTTATAAGAAACAGAGATAAACTTGGACACATTTTTGACCCCATTCTTACCTTTAAGGAGAAAAGGCCAATACTATATAATCATTTTAACTACCTCATCACTATGAATATTATAAGAGGTAACAAAATATATTTTTTGTTATTTATATTTTTATTCCTACCTTCTGTTTGTAGTGCACCAGTGGAAATATTAGTATCCTTATCCAAATGTATTAATTTATTCAAAGAATTAATAGCCAATTCATCTCCGTAGCCCCTTTGTTTAAAGGCTATGGCATGACTGATCATATCTTGAAGAACCTTAGTATTACTACATAACCTACTTACCCTTAATAATTAATTACAGGGTAAAGCATTAAGGGAGTGTAGGGGATGACAACTCCTACTATCCAGAAAGTGGACTCCATCATTAAATTTCCTGTGTATTTTAGTGTCAGTAGTGCTACCATTGATATTTAACTCTAAATCCAAAAAAACAACAGAATTACCTTTTTGCAAACCGTCAAATTGCAAACCAAAACGGTTGATTTGGAGAGATTCCACTAAAGTTTCACCACCCTTACATAAAAAAAAATCTATAAATCTGTTATATAAAACAACATGCTTCCTAAAAAATTCTAGTTTATGCAGAAAATCAATTTCAAATAAACCCATAACTAAATTAGCATGCATGGGTGCAAAAGATGCACCCATGGCTGTTCCTTGCATTTGTTGGTATATGCACTCATTAAACTTAAAAAAATTATGGGGTAAACTGAAATGTAATAACTCTATGTAAGTACAAACTGTGCCCAAGAAAAATCTCTAAGGGCTTCTATCCCAACCCTATGTGTAATACTAGTGTAAAGACTCTTGACATCAATAACAATCCAAAAAAAACTTTCCTCACAAATAATTGAGTCTATATTTAAAAAAAAATGAAAATAATATTTTATATATGAATCCAACGTGACCACATATTTTAACAGATATGTCTGGAGCATTAAACCCACTCTGTGTAAAAAAAAATAGTTAGCAGCCGCAGTGGGTCTTCCCGGGGATCTTAGGTAGGCAGTAGAATTTTGCTAAACAGCCCCCTTCCACTTTAAACCTAACCTCCACATCCTGTTTAGTAAGGTAACCTAGTCTATGACCTTTGGGTAACAACTCTTTAAAACTTTCCATGGCTATATAGTATTCCTTTTCTCCTACTACTCAGTAAACACTACTGTCAGAAAGATGGTCTATGCACAATTTAAAATGCTGCATATAGTGATAACAATTTTTGACCTTTATCAGAAGGTTGAATAACATTGTCCTTCCTTAAACTCAAATATTGTAGTGCCTTCCATTCTGCTCTAGTTAAATTATAACATATTTTCCTCTTTTCTTTATAAAAAAAAAATTTAAACTGGCTTCCAGGGCATAATTTACCATAGAGGATAATTGTTGAATAACATCATTAGAGAAAGGGGGAATACAGTTACTTCTATAGGGAACCTTAGACGTATCTAAAAGACAGTAAACATTAATACCATCCTCAGATTCCAGTGATGAATTACAAGAGAAATATAGATCACACTCCCCATCTGATTCAATAACTGTAGCACTCTGAGGCAGCATTTCTATTCTCAAAATAATCTAATAAATGCAGTTTTCTAGGTATTTTAAAAAATTCTATTTTGCATACATGTGGCCGTGGTAAGGAAGTAGGAATAAATTTTGCCCCACGTTGTAGCATTGAAAATTCAACTGCAGTCAAAGGAACACCAGACAAATTAACAACCATATTTTCACATTCAGTCACATTAATCTAATCACATTACAAACATTTTCATAGTCAATATCTTTTCTTACTGTTCTATTTATTAAAATGTCCATCCTTGTTAATCTGGAAGTGTTCACGTTTACGATTTCTCTTCCCTTGCCTTGTCTCTCATAGTTCCGAAAATTATCCTGCCAATAATTTGTCCGTTGTGGTTGTGGTAGCAAGGGAAAAGCTGTTGCTTCATTCTCTGACTCCCCTGCACTGCTGTTCACTTCAGAGGAGGCAAAAGAAACATTAACTTGCCGCTTTCGTTTACTGGAAGTGGCTATCAAACCTCCACGTTGATTCTGATTGGCCAGTTTTTTAAAAATGCTCCCCTGGAAGAACAAGATGAAGCAATGATTGGTGACTTGGACTGCCATCTCTCAAGGAAGAGAGAGAGAACTCTAGAAGGAACTGGGTCAGTTGGTGTGGAGTATCAGACCTGAGGAAGAATCTTCAGAGCCAAAGTACTCTGATCCGAAGGCATTTTAGGAGACATAAAAGACATCTTAGAGCTGGATGGCTTCGGATCCAGGCTCCGTAGAAGATGGAGTGGAAGAACCCGATGACTTCTGGGACTTTTTTGAGCATCCTTAGAAGATGTTTTTGGGGGGTGAGCCCTGATATGGCTTCTGAAAAAGAGGTCAGAAGCAAATCTTGTAATATTAATTTGTTTCTTCTGTCTGCTAAAGTGTACGGATTAAAACTTTGACATATCTCACAATTAACATTAAGACAGTGACCCAAACAGTAGACGCCAAAGTCATGGGCGTCAGAACAAGGCAACTTATGGACCCATTTTTTTACAATTTTTAAAACCTTTTTCATACATCCTGGCAAAAAGTGTAACTAACAGAGAAAGAAAAAATATAGATACATGTGTGTGTGTGTGTGTGTGTGTGTGTGTGTGTGTGTGTGTGTGTGTGTGTGTGTGTGTGTGTGTATATATATATATATATATATATATATATATATATATGTATTTGTGCGTGTGTGTATCGTATGTATACCTTTTTTGTAGGATAAGGAAGATCTGTAAAAGGTAAACTTAGGCTAAGAGAAAGTTTTAGAGCTTATAGGAAAAAAATACTAGCAATGGTAAACAGGAATACTCGAGTATATGTATGAAAGAGGTTTGGGAAGAAAAAGCTTTAAGAAAAAATTTCTGCTTTTCTCATAATATGCTGGAGAGCAAAGCTGACCACTGCTATAGGCAAAAGCGGCAAATCATATCCAAGGTATGTTAGAGGTGGGTGCATTGTGGGTAGGGAGGAGCTTGAGAGTTTCAGTTGGCCATGAGCTATAGTATTGGCCAAGTCTGATCTGAACCTAATGGTTGAGGAATGAATGAAAATTGACAACATCAGATGTAACATTTGAAACAGGAAAGCTGCGGCACAAACAAAATATCAGTCTAGGATAGGAATGTGATATAAAAGAACTTGAGCAAGAGGGAATATATAAATGTCTGGGAATTGATGAAGGCTTGACAATACAACCTGAATAAATAAGAACAAAACTCAGTAAGGAATATTTGAGAATACTAAAAGTAATACTGAAAATAGCCCTGACATCTAGGAACAAAGTCCATGTTATAAATCAATTTCCTCTTCTTGTTCTAAAGGTACTGAATCAGTTGGACAGGAAAACAGGAAAAATGCTTCACATTTCTCAGAGGATTTATAAAATTCATTGTTTACCAAGATTATATATATGCCTTGTTCTGAAGGAGGTATGGGCCTCCTCAAAATTGAGTACACATATACATCGCAGCTGTAGGACTGCATACATATCTGCTTACCTCATTAGATCCAAATATAGTGAAAGTTTGTCAGGACTCATGGCACTTTCTTAAGTCCATTAATAACAATTTAGTGTTTCTTACAGTGGACATTAAGGATTTGTATACTGTAATCCCTCAACTAGTTGGTATTGAGTGGGTTAGGGATTTTTTGCACATGAGAGGCATGGACAACCAAGAGGTGCATGTCATTGAAACTCTCCTTGAGATTGTACTACTTAACAATTTTCTGTTTTTTAACAATGAATTTTACCTCCAGACAAGTGGCGTTGCTATGGGAGCTGCATGTGGCAGCAGTTTTGCCAACACTGTCATGGCTTACTGGGAAAGGTTCTATTTGTTTAATTCCCCTACCTTTAAGAACAATGTGGTCTGGCACACTAGGTACCAGGATGACATGTTCTTTCTATGGAAGGGTGAAGTAAACTTGATAGATGAATTCATCAGTGAGATTAAAACTTATACTACCTTTTTGGATTTTACCTTCCAAATAGGCACAGACTACATTGATTTTTTGGATATCCATCTAGCAAAGGACTTTAACCAGAGATTTAGAGCCACTATATACCATAAGCCAACCTATTCCAATGCCTTTCTGCATTTTTCTACTTGTTACCCTTTACACCAGAAAAAAACAGTGGTGAAGGGAAAAGCAGTAAGGGCTGCCAGAATGGTTAGTGACATCAATGATTTTATTACTGAATGTGACTTGTTAAGATCCATGTTTGATAGGATAGGGTATCCAATGGCCTTTGTGGCCACTGTGTTTGAAGAAGTCATTAGTAAAAGGTCATCAGGCCACTTTACCCCCCCCTGTTACACAAAGGTTATAACATGCCAGAGTCACACACTAACATTTTAGCATCTCCTGCTTCAACAAACATACAGGAGGGAGACAAATCAGTTAGACTGTTAACTTACTCACTTGACTCTAGAGTCGTTAGAGAAATTGTCAACAAGAACTGGGCATTTATTGCGGAATATCCCCACCTTAGAAGTTCTTTAGGTTTGACACCCCAGCTAACTTTTAGGAGTGGCGTAAACCTGAAAGGTTTGGTTGAAAGGCCGAAAAGGACTTCTAAATTTAATACAGGAATGACAAAATGTGGGAGATGTCGTCAATGCAAGTTCATTAAATTAACTGACAGAGTAAAAATCAGAAATAGTATATTACATCCATGATAGATACAACTGTGATTCTCTAGGGGTTGTTTATGGAGCTTTCTGTGAAGGTTGCGAAGCATTTTATATCGGTAAAACAGTGGATTTATGAGCACCAGTACAGCATTATGAACAAAACTAGTACTAGTGCTTTAGCCAGACACACCCTTATTTTCCCCAAGTCACAATTTCTTATTTGTGGTTTTACAACAAGTAGAACATAAAAGAGGGGGGCCCTGGGAACTCAAATTAGAAGAGGCTGGAGTGGAATGGCAAATTGCAACTGCTGCTTACTCTTTTCCAGGGTTATCAAGAACTTGTTGAAGCTTAAAGCCCTGGCAAGATAGGGGTGGCAGCTTGTTTGTTTCACACAAAAATGTTTAAAACATCTAACTGACTTTTCTTATTTTTATATTTGTTTATGAGTAAGACTTTCTATGGTTTTATATGTTTTTACATGTATAACACCCCAAGGCAGGGAGTACGAGTCTTGTATGATGCATTTACATGTTGGTTTTTTACATTAACATAATGTAGCTCAATTTAATAACATAACATAATATATTTCTATGCTACACATTTACATAGTACACTTTATTTATTATCATTATTTTTTATATAACAATGGCCTATTTTTAGGCATCATTTACCATCCCAATTGTATTTGTATTTATTTTTTGTCTTGGGTTGGAAATGGTAAACTTTTTTATTAACTTTTTAGATGCTTAAGACTATCATTTGGGCAACATGGTTTAATTAATCAATGTTGCTTTAAATGTATAATGCTGTATGACATCATGTACTTGGGCTGGCCCAGCCCATTGACTTGACTCAGCAGGTTTGTGTTAGGTTTTTAAACTAGGAAGTGAATAGTTTTTACTTGTCTGAAGAAGCTGAAGTATTTTGTCCAGTGAAAGCGCTTGCGTACAATAAACAGTTGGATATTCCATTGCCTGCTCGTTTTCTTTTCTTGTTTCGGTTTTACTAGTTCGGATTTGCGTTTTATAGTGAAAGTTTTGAAACATGAAGAGAACAAGTCTAAGATGACTTCCTTGCTTAGTTTAGCAGAAGTATACTGGTGTCAAGTGGGAATGAAAACTAAACCCAAAGCAGATAAAAATCAGGCAGCAACTGAATGTTCCAAAAAACAAAAGAAAGCATATAAGGAAAAGGATCAGATGAGAAGGCAAGAAATGTGGAAAAGGCATAAATATAGTTGCAAGTGCAGAAAAGTCCTGGAAAAGCCTCATGTTGATCAGGATCTGATGTAGGGAGTGGTTAAGGGGTGGTTAATTTAAACCAAAAGATGAAAGTGTAGTATTTATGGCCCAGGATAGCGGACTACGTACACATTGGTTTACAAAGTCCATTGAGCATGTGTTAGAAAAGGACAAATGCAGGTTGTGTAAAATAGAACTGGAAACAGGCACACACATTATGGCTGGGTGTGATGCACTAATGGCAGAGGGCCTTTGTACTGAAAGGTGAAATAATGTGGCAAGACTGTAGCATTGGGGATTGTGCAAACATTACAATACTGAAGTAGCTAAGAAGCATTGGAAACCTGAGCCACAAAGGATTATAGAGAATGATATTTATATCACATGGGATATACTATTATCAACAGTTCAAAAAATAGGTGAGAGAAAGACAGATATAGTAGTTCACGAAAAGAAGACAAAAGTAGCATTCATCTTTGAAATTGCAACAGCCAGTGTTTTGCATACAGAGACAAAGTCATAAAATACCAGAAACGAGGGAAGTGTGGAAGAAGGATACACAGTTCCAATAGTAGTAGGAGCAAT
The DNA here is from genome assembly GCF_019279795.1 of Protopterus annectens. Taxonomy (NCBI): domain Eukaryota; kingdom Metazoa; phylum Chordata; order Ceratodontiformes; family Protopteridae; genus Protopterus; species Protopterus annectens. Next base: position 728,613,517 of record NC_056744.1, read on the forward strand.
GGGTCTAATAAAAAAAGAACTTAGTCTTATTTAGATATGCTACCAATATATGTGACTCCATATAGATTGCAGACGGAGTCACTTCTGGCACATTGCAGGTGCTGTGAGGAGCACTCTTGGCTAACATCGAAGATTGAAGCAATACTGATTTCATGGATTTTAATCATGCTTTGTTTTAGGAATGGGGTCCATTCTCGTCATGGTATTAGAAAACCAAAACACCTGGAGAAATTAAACTTAGAAGTTCCTATTAACATTTAAATAGTAGGTATAACTACAATCTTTTTATCCCACAAAGAGACATCTATAACACTGTTACTTTTACACTAAGGCCGAAAACATTTCTTTATCGTAGGAAATTCATTTCTTCCACATCCACCCTATGCTTAGGTCAATTAAGTAATAAAGTTCTAGTCCCAAAGTAGTAATAAAACAGCCTCATGAAAGGTCAGTATATTCCCCAAATCGCTCAGTAATGCAGTACTAGTGGCAGGTGTCAGATACAGTCCATTTAATATTAAAACACATCTCCCTGACTTCATTTTCAGCATGGTGTGTCTGCTTTCTTCATCTTTCATCTGTATTCCCAAGTATCAAAATCTTGGCTAGCCTAGTTAGGAGAACTGCAATTCCCTTTCTTCTTACACCTTTGAACTCTGAACTCAACCGCTTGTTAAGCCTAGTTTAGTTAACTTCTGAAGTTCTTGTTTTGACAGTAAAATTTCTTGGTGAGCAGAGTTCTTTTGGAATACATCACCACTCTTGCTCTTTTAACAGAAGTGGTCATTCAAAAATCATACGTTCATTAAAATATATTCTTAAAATACTCAATTGCCCCTATCAATGTTTCTGCACAGATACATTTGTTGACATCAATACATCACCGACTTTGCTCTAGGAGGTGGTTGTAACAATTTCCAGTATGTGTAGTATTTTTACATACACTTTCAATAACATGAATCTACCATTAGAACTCCGAATGCCAAATAAATAAATAACATTAAGATAAAAAAAATCAACATGCTGCACTTGACAATAAACACTAGCATTATGGCCCAAAGTAGTAATAGACGGGCTCTAGAGGCAGGGGGTAACTGGTATTAGCAATGGCCATCTGGATGAATATATCAGAATGTAACCCATATATATGCTTCAAAAAGACTGTTTTGTGCTCCATTGAAGTATGTAATCTAGTTCCCTTTACCAACTTGAGTCCCCTAGATTTTTGTCATCTTGTTCATAAGATGCCTGATCTAGGTCTCCTTTTTTGCTGTTTTACGATTTTTAGCTTCATCTACTTTGAAGATCTGTTGCTGTGTAGTCATATTCTTCTTTCCTGTATAAATTTTCATATACAGTATAGACTGCTTTTGAACTTCTGCATATGGAATTGTGATGATGTTGCTTTTTAAACTGCATAGCTTCCAGCATTTGTATTTCTGACCTGTCATTTCCTCTTTTCATTAGTTTTTTTAACATAAAATTAATTATTTAATTATATTTATTTAATATTTTTATTATTTTTGTTTATTAAACATTTGTAATATAACCACTATTATTTTACTTGAATACAAGATCTATGAAGACGAGTCCATTGCAAAAGTCCTGGCTGATCAGCTAAATCTGTATCAACCTTAACTTTTGACTTGAGCTGCTCCAATAGACTTCTTTCTGCTGCCAAAGGCTGCTCAATTAATTCCTAAAGGACTCTGTATCTCATAAAAGAGGCTGTAAGCAAAAATTTATTTTTGATGTATACTCTTCATTTGAATCATCCTGCAGAGCCAGGCCATTAATTAATTTCTCATTCCTCGTTCTGCCACATTTGTGGTACTGGTACTACTGGATTCAGACCTTGTACTATCACTCAAAGCAGCTTTCTTCTGAGCTTACATCTTCTTTTTAAAAAAACAGATGACATCACTACCTCATTTCTAATTAACAATCAGTAAAAATTAAATACATACATAAATCCCTAAAAACATAGAACTAAACTCAGAAAAATTTAAAAACTTTAAGACAACAAAATCCATGAATGGATAAAAAATATATAATATATAAGACAAAGGTAAAAGAAAATATATATACATATATATTAATTCCTTTTTCTGATGGATAATCTCCTACTTTTTAAAATAGGCTTAAGGGGGATCTTATCATTAAGCCCGGGGCTAACATCAGCCCTAAACCTAATAATCCATTTTAACTTGCATTCTTCAGTATAATTATTGACATCCCCACCTCGCAAACTCAACCCAACAAGACTGTAGGACCAAAAAAACAAAAGAATGTGAAGGCCCATAAGTGTTACAATGTTTCGCTAAAGCATTAGAGGTGGAAGCAATACGTATGTGGTAGATATGATCCCTGAATCGTTCACGCAATTTTCTGTTGGTCTTGCCAACATAAAAAGCTTCACATGAAACACACTTAGCAAGATAAACCAGGTTCTCACTCTGGCAGTTAGTATTAGTATAGAAGGTATATACTACTCCTGTAGTTGGATGTACAAAAACACAATCAGTGTCAATAAAAGAACACTGCCCACAACTACCACATGGTTTCGTATTGCTTCCACCTCTAATGCTTTAGTGAAACATTGCAATGCTTATGGGCCTTCACATTCTTTTGTTTTTATGGTCCTACAGTCTGTTGGGTTGAGTTTGCGAGGTGGGGATGTCAATAATTATACTGAAGAATGTGAGTTAAAATGGATTATTAGGTTTAGGGCTGATGTTACCCCTGGGCTTAATGATAAGATACCCCTTAAGCCTATTTTAAAGAGTAGGAGATTATCCATCAGAAAAAGGAATTAATATATATGTATATATATTTTCTTTTACCTTTGTCTTATGTATTCTATATTTTTTATCCATTCATGGATTTTTAAAAAAAAACAGATGTAGTTCCTTTTATAACCTTTCACCTAGCATCTCTATCATTGCAACCCACCTATCATACCATCGCATTATGCTGTTGATGAATTGTTCGGCTTTGCCTATTATATTAATACCTCTTTTACCTCTTTTGGAGTGAAAAAGTCTTTGAACCTAATGAAAATAAAATCTTATAGAAAGCAGGGTAAACTATTTTACATTTTATTTTAAACACCCTGCATTGCCTTATAGCTAGTAGAAAGGAAATGAACTCCTCCCTTTCCAAATGAATCATGAGAAGCATTGGTTGTAGTAGATCTGTTTATCTTTAAATAGCTGTTTATTTAGCTGTTTATTTTTCAGCTTCCGTAACAATGTCAACATTTTCTCTCTCAGGGCAACTGCTGCAAAACGCACTATTGTCTTTATAGTGGACCCTATTGCCAGTCCTAGTCATAACTTTCTGTTCTGCTAGCCCAATCTATTGAGACAAATTGCTAAGTGAACTGAACAAAGTTTTTATTTTCTTCCCATTTGAGAATGACAGAGAAACATTTTCTTTTCCTATAAGACATATCTATAAGCTCATAGAGTTTCTATTCTGATTCTTCAGTATTTTGCCTGGCTTTTAGCAAAGCAACCCAGTGATGTCTCATATCTTCTAGTAGCACTGTGATGCCATATATACGTTTGCTGATAACACTTTCTCCATATGCAGTCTCGTGGCTTCATCTGCTGCTGAATATCTAATTATCTTTTCCTCAAGTGTTATGAGGATAGTAACAATCTGCCCTAGTATTGATAATTCTGCATCCTGATAGATTGTTTCAGTCATCATCTTTACTGTGCCTGTGGCTACTCCTTGTGTTGCATGGGTTGACATTCGGTTGGAGTCTTGCAGGTTGACTTTTTCCTTTAATTTAGTTAGCATAAATTCAGAGAAAATTACTATTTCAGTCCTCTGCAATATTTAACAACTGCCCTTTACATGTTTTCTCAAGAACTTTAACAGGGGGGGGGGAGATGTAACTTTTCTACATTTACAAATATATTCATGTAGAGCAATTGCTGTACTTTTCTAATCGGAGCTCGTCGTCATTGGAACTCCCTAACTTGTTTAGTTTTGAATGCATTACCTCGGTTATTATTTAATGTGTGGTAGGCATTTCTTCCGTTATTTTGTTAGTGTGGCAATCTGTAATTTCTAATACTTTAATTGTAGAGCTTTTCTTTCTTGGCATCCAATGAAAAGTAAATATAATAGTTCAGTTGTACTATTCTGATAAAAAAAATGGAAACAGATACATATATCAGAGCTACTAAAACCTGGATTTTTATAGCTTTGGGATATGCTTCAAGCATGCAGAATCTGCCTTCATTATCCGACTTAGTCTGTCTTGTTTTCAAATCCAAAAATTTTATGACGGTAATAATCTCTCTTGTGTTAGTGATATTTCCTGCTACCATCATGAGATCTGTCAACCCATTTCTTATTTAACTTTTTGATCTGAATGCAGACTATGTAAGCTTCTAATTTGAGGATACAAAACTTCCTTTTTTTATAATTGAATGCCTTAGGATTCTACAGTATAATTTCCATGAGATTGCACCTTTAAGTCAATTCTAAAATATGAATAAGTTTTAAATAATCAGCTAACCCATAGTAACAAATTGTGGGCATCAGAATGTAGAACACATTTAATAACATTCTTAAAATAGGTCCTTTTGAATAAGATTAGGAACAAGAATGCGAAGGAAGGTGAATTCTAATCTACATTGAGCCCACGTACACTTGATAAATCTTAAAGCCTAGTACTGCAGTCTTTGTTTACTTTTCAAAAAAGGACTACATTATTCCACAGTTGAAGTACATTTTTCTGCAAATCCCAATACAAAATATCTGGTTGCTTTGCTAGTGACCACGTGACCATTTAAGTGAAGCCCACTCAGGACTAGATCAGTGGTGGCAGGGGTTTATAACTTGCCTTAAGGTAGCTTTGGGTTATGTTGTATTTGAAGAGCCCTCTGCATGGAGTGTATGAGTGAAGCCTGTTACAAGGAAGAAAATACTGCAAAAATTGCTGATGTAGTTGTATTTTCTTAGTGTTGACCAGTTCGTGATTTAAAAGTCCACAATTACGTGAACCATATTTCATGAAAACACAAAGTCAGTTTTTGGATTCTGGAACGAGTTTCAAGACCCTCCTTTTAGAAATCTTCCATATCCTCCCCATTAGATTGTTACCAGCATGGGATATCATTTTTCCCTGCAGGGAGCAACTTTGCCTTTTTTCATGGTATTTATATTAGGATAGTTAAAATATTTATCATGAAAGACATTTTCTTCATGATTGCGTCTTTGGCCATAATGTTTTAGTTCGTCATTCTTTTCATTTGTTTTCTAGGCAAGTGAACTGCTTACCTTCAAATTGCTCCATTTAGCAATGAGACAGGACCAAGGTAGTTAAATTAGAGTCGCTATAAAGAAAGAAAATCTGTAATTTGTAGTGTATGTAAATAAAAAAATGTTAATGCGATTTATTTTATATTATTCAACGACCCCCCATTAATATTCTAAAATGTGCATGCTGATTGGTCAGCGTGCATGTTGTAAATCAGAGTTATACTAATGGAAAAAGGTCCGGTCGCCCGGACTTTTTCCATTAGTAGAACACTTTTTGTAAAGCAACGGAGAACGCAAGATCTCCGTTGCTTTTTACACACTGTCTCGCTATGTTAAACGTGTTTAACATAGCGAGGCAGCTTTAAAAAAAGTAACTGATATCTTTCTATCTCCATTGCTTTTTTTTAAAGGTGTCTCGCTATGTTAAATGGGTTTAACATAGCGAGACAGCTTTAAAAAAGCAAAGGAGATTCTCCATTGCTTTTTTTAAAGCTGTCTCGCTATGTTAAACTCCTTTAACATAGCGAGACAGTTTGTAAAAAGCAACGGCGATCTTACTTTCTCCGTTGCTTTTGCCCACAGCTCTGATGTACTGCATAAGCATACGCATGCACAGTACTTCAGAACTGTCGCAGAATACCAGACAGCTGCGGAAGGGCAGCAAGGAGGCATTATACAATGCCATTATTTAAGAAAAGTAATTATTTTTTTCTTAAATAATGTCATTGTATAATAGCAATAACCCATTTCTGGGTGTAGGTAATGCTGGATTTACCCACGGTTGTCTTTGTTTGGCCACTTGGGCTTCGCCCTCGTGACCAAGCCACACCAACTGTGGGTAAATCGAGCATTACCCACACCCAGGCATGGGTTATTGCTATGTTAATATATGTGTGTCTGTGTCTTAAGTGCTAATAATAAAAGTGTTTATTGCTATCAGAATATGTTACTGTATACGTGTGTGTGTGTGTGTGTGTGTGTGTGTGTGTGTGTGTGTGTGTGTATGTGTATGTAACTCTCAACAGTGTCATTTGCCAAAGAAATAGGCAAAAGAACATTGATAGAAACACAAAAACCTAACACAAATCGAGGTCATACCAAGTCTGTGGCAAAAGCTGAGGTTAAATGAAACTTTTTAATAAACAATAAAACAGAAGTTCAGCAATTTCATCCATACTTTAGCTACCACTTCACTAGAACTTCCGTTGCTTAAAACAAACCATTATTTATCGTGCCATTCTACAGTCATGTGACTCACAATCTGTTATATCAAGCTTATTAATGGTAATTAACATCAACATAATATAACTATTGTTGTGTCTTTCAGCTTTTCCCAGTTAGAGGTTGCCACAGCGGAACTCCGGTCCGCTAATGATTGGCAGCGGATTTTTACGTGCCGAGTTACCAGCCCTGGCGCACAACCTTCAACGAAGGTATGCCCATTCACGCATGTCTCCACACAGAAGACGCTCCAGCTGAGAATTGAACAGGACAAGGTCTTACTGTGAGGCGACAATGCTACCGCAGCACCACCACCGCAGATAATATAAATAGACATCAGTCTATGTTTCAGAATGTAGTTGTTTGACTTTCGACTTTTACTGTTTAGGGGTCGCCACAGAGGAACTCCGGTCTGCTAATGATTGGCAGTTGGTTTTTATGGTGTCGAGTTGCCAATGAAGGCATGCCCATTCAACGCATGTCTTTCGAAGGCCCACTCGACCGTGGTGAGAACATGCAGACTCCACACAGAAGGCACTCCCAACCCAAGCCGAGAATTGAACGGGAGAACCTTTTGCTGTGAGGCAACAATGCTACCGCTGCACCACCAGTCTATGTTTCAGAATCATAAGTAATAAAACATCAATGTCCGAGCAAAGTTTGAATAAAAACATGGCAAAACATGTACTATAATTTATACCTTAGCTGCAGGTGTAACTTTAGTAAACTACTTAAAAAACAGCATCATTAAGACCAGGAAATGCATAAGCATTTAATCTAATCTGCCATAAAAGTTCCCTGTATTCCAGTCTGTATTCTCAAGGTCTCCTTTTTTGGGCAATAATTGTATTATTTAGAAGGGTAGTTTATTGCAATTAAATGATTTTTATTAATTTTTTTGAGTAGTACAAGTTTATTTTTATATGCTGTAATGCAAGTAAGAACTATTTAGATGTTTTAATTGTCAAAGATTTTATACACCAGAAGTTCAATTCTAGGTTATACAGGAAGCCAACTTTTTCAAATAATTTCTTGCACTTTTCCAGCAACCACCGTTTGTCAAAAGAAAGGATTACTTAAAGGACAGATGGTATGCATAGCCAGAAGAGTATCTGAAACAGATCAGTTTGTTAATGAAATTGACACATTTATTAAACATGTTTATCAATAGGAGTTAACTTGAAAAAATGTTGGTTATAATTAAATAAGTGTTTAAGAGAAGTAAGAGACTCCCCCCCCCCCCCTTACTGGGGAAAGGGCTATATTGTGTTGATAAATTACAGAAAATACACACGGTAAGGCCTTGCTGTGTCTAATTATGGTGGCTGCCAAAAAGCAATTACTAGAAAGTAGAAATCAAAATCTAAACCAACTATATTAGAAGCAGTGAATATAGTAACAGAAAACAACTGGAATTGAGATCTTTAGAAAGGGGTAGGAACAAACTACATAGGAAAAATAGGAATTGTGGGAACAGTACATAGAAGTGAGGAATGATGTTTAAAAGAAGGCATGACTTAAATGAGCTGTGTAATGTTTGACTGAAAATGATTGGGTAGATATAAGCAATTTATAATGTTTGCAACAGGTAGTGTATCAGTATTGTTTGTGATGCAAAACGCTTGCAACTAGGATTGTGTCTGTGGTTTGTTTTCATTTATATAAATGTATGATTGATTATGTTCTAAGTTATGGTTTAATAAAGATATTTCTTTAAAAAAGGGGGAGGAATTGAATCATTTATGCAATGTTGCTTACGTTGTATGATGTATAGCAATACATGTGAAGTATAATGTTTGTTAATGTTAATTTGTTAATACAGTTTGATTGCTTTTGTATAAATGTAAATTTGCCTATGTCACAAGTCATAATTCAGTAAAGGTGTTTAAAAAAGGTGGAGAGTGAAAATTGTGAACAGACTATGGTAATTTAAATTTGGGGGAGAAAGTAACGCAATTAAACAGATAATAATGAATAACTGGAAGGTTATATGATAATATTACAGATAAGTTATTAGGAAGTTGGCCACAGTTTAAGACACCACAATATTAAGGAGATATTTGAAATTGGAGGTGTTAAAAGGGATTGTCACAAGACCAACAAAATAAGTAGTGGTATGAAGAGATGTGGTTCTTGTCATCAATGTAAATATATTTAGAAAGGACAATTTTTGAAGTGAAGGTTCCACAGTTGTGAGTTTAATTTGGATTATGTCTTTGATTGCAATTCCAAAGGTGTGATTTAGATAGCATTTTGTGACTGTTGTCATGGGTACTATGAGGGTTAAACTAAACAAGCTTTAAGGAGGAGCGTATATCAACACTATTATGATATTAGCAGTTTAAATGTCAGCAATACACTGTACAAGCACACATTACATTGTACAAACAACACAAAGTTTTATTTTTTTTTTATTTTAGAACAAGTCCCCTTCAATCCTAGAGGGAGGGAGGACCTTGGGAATAGAGATTGGAATACACAGAACTTTTATGTCAGATTAGATTAAATGTTTGTGCATTTCCTTGTATTAACGATGCTGTTTCTTACTCAAGTCACATGTAGCTAAGTTAGAAAAACGTGCTATAAATGTATGTGTGTTTATTCACACTTTGTACAGACTGTTGTATTATTTATGGCTCAGAAACAAACTATCTATGTATGTTTATATTGTTTAATAGTTATATTATGCTGAAGTTAATTGCCAATAAGTCTGATGTGATAAGTAGCAGTGAGTCACACATAGACTGGCACTATAAGTAATGGTTTACTGTAACACTGTCATTTCCTTAATTTTCTTGAGCAGTTTGCTCCAAAATGTCAGTATTGTTATTAAACCAGTGTTTGACTGCTAATGAAGCATCAGCTATACAGGAATGTGAATATTATGCCTTAATGTGTCAATACCATTGATGTTTTTCAAAGCCAAACATTCATTTAAATAACCATCCTTAGTGACCTTAAGTATGGCAAACAGATGTCCATGTATTCTCGTAAAGCATGAGAATATAAACTGAATGACCGTATATTTGTCTGTTTATACTAGGTAGCTTACAGATTGTGTCTTCTTAGTGCCTTTTGTGCTTGCTTGGCCCTTTTCTTATACAGTCATATTTGTGCATTCCATAATGTGGCCCCGTATTTTAGTCTTATAGGTACATAGGTAGTTACTAGGCATGAAGTCCAGGAGAAGATTGAGGGACCTAACCTGATTTCCTAATTTCCCTGAAGCACTGTATGGTTAAATGACTTGCTCAAGGTCTCATAATTGGCAAATGAAGACTGTACCACAGGAAGTAGCTCGTTAATCACTCTTAGCCTTAGTCCTCTCTGCTAAGTGCCAGGCTGTCAGACTGACAGACTACATGCTTCTGACCACTGAACATAAAAATAGTACTAATGTACCTGGTGATCTTGATGTATTGTACTTGTAAATTAAGCCCATGTTTTTTTTTTTTTTTTTTTTTTTTTTTGTGCATCTTTTACATAGGTTCATAGGTGTGTACTAGGCTAATGGCCCTGGAGCCTTTACAAGCCTAGCCCATAGGATTACTCTGGCATCGTGCTACCCGACCTTAGTTCCCAGTGCCTCTGTCAAGTAGCGCCACTGGAGTGATCCCCGGGGTGAATTTTCTATTTCCCATCCACTCATCAAGATTTTACTTGGAGGGCCAGTGAGGTGGCCAGCTTGACATGTATGGAAAGTCTATTCCATAGCATGGGCACTCTCTGGGTTATGAACCTGACCCTCCAGCATGTTCTGTTGATTGTGGTAATGAAGTTGAGGTCTCTGGAGTGTGTTGTGCGGAGGGATTGGGATTTCTTTAGATGTAGCATTTCTAACAGACCTAGGTCAGACATGGATTTGTAAGTCAAGCAGAAATCGCCTTTAAGTAGGCACATCCTGTATATGTCCATAGAAACTAAAGCTTGAGTTGACTGATCACAGGATCATATTGAAATTTTTGTTGATGCAGTTTTTTTTTCTTAGTTGTTGACCAATCATTTTTTTAAAAGTCTTATTTGCGTTGTTAACCAAATGTGTCTTTTATATGCCATAGGTCCTAAAGAAACTTTTATCTCTGTATTTAATCTGAAGTTTTAGTGCTGCCTTATTAGTATTAATATTCTATTGATTATATTTTATATTTAAATGTTTTATATTTTGTGAGCCGAAAGGTTTTACGTTTTTTTTTTTAATTTTATAGTATTGTATGTTTAAGAGGGTATGTTGTTTTATGTGAATGCTGATTGCTCAATGCTTTCTGACATCACCGTTTGACTGTTTAAATAGTTTTTGGCATTTTTATCAATGGTCTGATGAACTTAGTGAAAGCACTTACCTCATCATTAAACTTTAGTTTTTGCATCCCTTCATGTGGTGGTTGGATTGTTGGACTGCTTATGGACCCAAAAGGTGTTGGATTAGTTGGACAGAAAAACAAGAAAAATGTTTCACAGTTATCAAATGGTATATAAAATCATTGTATACTAAGATTATATATTCCTCATTCTGAAGGGGGTATGGGCCTCCTTGAAATTGATTACATGTATAGGTTTGCAATTCTAAGGCTGCATACATATCTGCTGACTTCACCAGATCCAAATGTAGTGAAAATTTTAAAACACAAGGAGAATAAGTCTAAGATGACTTCCCAGCTTAGTTTAGCAGAAGCATATCGGTGTCAAGCAGGAATAGGAATTAAACCGGAAGTAGACAAAAATGAAGCAGTAACTGAATGTGCCAGGAAACAAGAGAGAGAACATTAATTGACTCAGGCTCCTTTTAAGCCTGCTGTTTCAGCTTCCTTGCAACATTGTTCTTGGAAGACAGTTCTTTTGTTAGCTCTTACTTCTGCTAGATGGGTGTCTGAGTTGAAAACCCTTATGGCATGCCACCTTTTTTGATATTTCATGAGGACAGGATGTCCTTGCTTTCTAATCCTTATTTCATGCCCAAGGTGGTTAATGAGTTGTCACTTAATCAGTTTATTAATTTGCCTGATTATTCCCCTCTCCACAATTTGACAGTGAGAGGGTGCTGCATACCTTAGATGTGTATAAACAGCTCAGATTTTATTTGGATACACCTAAAGCTATGAGAAAATTTGACCAGTTTTTTTTGTTTTCTTTCATCCTAGATCTTTAGGTTTGGCTGTTTTCAAGATAATTATTTCCACTTGGATTTCAAAGGCTATTTCCTTTTTTTACACTTTTCATGGCAAGAGCCTTCCTTCTTCTCTAAAGGCTCATTCTACTAGAGCTGTGGTTTATTCTGGTACTTTTTTCAAAGACTTGGACACTAATTCTATTCTTGAAGCTGTTACCTGGACCTTCTGTGTATACCTTTACCAAACATTACCAGTTGGATGGTTTCTCCAGAGCTAGGGCTAGTTTTGCAGATGCCATTCTTCATGGCTTCTTGGAGGGCTCTGCTGCAGCTTCCTCCTTCCAAGTTTCTTCTTGAGCTTTGGCACTCACCCATTTGTAATAAATACTGGAGCGGTGAATGTAAGGACATAGTACAGTTGTGTAAAATCTTACCATAACAATAGATGTCCTAGCCTTCACTGCAGCAGTATTCACTCCCTCTCTCCATCCCCCTAGTTTTTTTTTCCTTCCTGGATGTCCAGGTTCTCCTTGGACTGCTGTTCCTACTGAGGCAATCAGTTCTGAAGATGTTCCTTTTGAACATCACCTTTATGCCTTATGCTGTGCACATGTAACATTCAGCGTACCTTAAAGCAACAGTAGACTGTAATAAACTGGCCGGACGATGGGCTTCACGGCAGGGAATCCCCATTTGTAATGAATACTGCAGCGGTGAAGGCAAGTTTCATAGGTGTGTACTACGCTAATGACCGTGGAGCCTATATAAGCCTAGCCCAAGGACATCTAGTGTTATGGTAAGATTTTACACAACTGTACTTACTTTTCAAAAATAGATTTAATTCCCTGGTAGACAAGTTGAGGGTGGGCTAGCCCATCCCTCAACTTGGATGGCGAGACTGCAAATATGACAACCATGCCACCTTACAGGTAGAGCTCCTGCACCTGACAGCCTCACGGTCATGTCTGATCTGGCTGCTTACTGGCAATACCAAGTCTGAAATATGGGTGGAGTTTCTGTGCCAGAGAACATCATCCATTCTCAGCTGCCCTAACAAATTCTCAGGTGAGTCTGGGCTATGCTCAGAACAGGCAGTAAAGTGTTCGTCGTACAGTAAAAGTCCCTTGAATTCAGTATGTTTAGTTATTAAACTACATACTGTTTCCACCTTATGATGTCATCAGAGAATGCCACCAGATGACTCAGAACTGGGAAGTAATTGGACAGGTGCTCAGCATATAGTACATAAACCTCCATGCTTTTTAAACATAGTAGATATAGCTACACTGATGTAAGTAAATAAAAACTACATATTTTTGGACTCTGCAAGCCCAAGTTATATAACAGTAGCATAATTGCAGCAAAAAGAAGTGGTAAAACGCTTTGCACCTGATGTACACATACAGTACTACATTTTAACTGTCTTTCTTTTTGCATTTCTAATAGTAGCCTCATCTGTAAAAATACTCTGGGATTCATTAGTGCCTACAATAAGTGTACACTATTTTGAGTGAGTAGACAACACAAGCATTACTCATACCTTCTTACCATAGCCGGTCTTAGGCATAGGCCAACTAGGTGGCTGCCTAGGGCGCCACTCTAGCAGGGTCACTTTTCCAATATGCATTTGATATAGGTAGACCAGGATGGGGGCACCGAGTAGTGTGGTGGGGGGTGCTGTGGAGCTGTTTTGCCTAGGGCATCAGTTGACCTAAGGCTGCTCCTGCTTCTTCCTCCTAATTTTAGTCTTCCTACTGATTTTCTTGCAGCCTTAAATATTGAGGGGGATTTGTAAAGGTTACCACAAAGTGTAGACTACATGTACACTTAGCATCTTTCATAGTGACTTGAAAGCACAAAAAATGTGTTAGAGATGTTCTTGAATACAGATCGTTTACTCTGAGTGTACGCTTTATGTATACTCCTTGTAGGCTTTAATGAATCTGCCCCCAATATTATAGTTTTTTTTGAAAAATAATAAATTGGCTATTACTCCATGATTATTTCTTTTTTCTTGTTTTTACTTCCTTTGTCACTTGGTTGTATAAATCTGATATCCTTCTTCACATCTCTTCTGTGTATGTTCTGTATATAATTTGATGTTTTTGACAGATCATTGGAGTTGTATGACTTACTTTGGATGTCACAGAAAGAGACTTTTACTTACTTTTTGGTAAGAATATTTGGTCTTACATTTAGTTCATTTATATTCAGAATGTTCAGATGTCACTGCCGTATTTTGTACGTGTGTGTGTGTGTGTGTGTGTGTGTGTGTGTGTGTGTGTGTGTGTGTATATATATATATATATACATATATAAAACGCCGAAATCACAGAACGCTGACAATGAGAACACTGACACCGGAAGACCGACAATGGAGAAGACCAACAGTTGAGAATGCCGACGCTGAGAACACCGGCATGTTAAGGTAAGTGTGTGCTAGTGACGGACGTTAGGGTAAGGTGCGGGTCAGGTAAGTGTGAGATGGTGACTGAGTTCAGGTTTAGGGGCGGGTTAAGTGAGTTAAGGTTAGGGTGCGGGTAAGTGTGTGATGATGACGGACTTGAGGGTTAGGGGTGGATTAATTGAGTTAGGGTTAGGGTGCGGATAAGTGTGCAATAGTGACGGTTTAGGGTTTGGGTTAAGGTTAGTGTATAGATAGTTGTGTATGTAAGGTTTAGTGTAGGTTTGTAAGGATTTTGGCGTGCTTGTGCTGTGTGTGTGTTTTTCGGGAAAGGTATTTGTTTTGTTGATTGTCGGGATTTTGGTTTGTCGGGCATGTGAAGTTTCGTGTTTTTGAACTTTTTTTTTGTTTGTTTTTGTCGTGTCTGTTATTTCGTTGTCAGTGTTTTGGCGTGTCGGTGTTATCAGGTAGACCCATATATATATATATTTATATATTTATATATATATGTGTGTGTGTGTGTGTATGGATTCACTTCAGAATCCCGAGCCCAAGAAATGGAATCCACAAAACAACGAAAACTAAAAACCGCGAAATTCAAAACCTAGAATACCGGAAGTTTTGAATTTCGCGGTTTTACTAACACACACACGCCATCCACCACACAAACGCAATTACTCTACTACATGAAAGCAGGGGGGGGCAAGCCACCCTGCACCCCCCACACCCCCCCTACTTAAATATTCTCACTGCGAGGTCATACTACATACAAATACACACAAAACACCACCACGCAAGCTACTTTCTCTTTGCACACATGCATCACAGTAACAAAACACACTGACACACACCACAGCCCCTACCCAAACCCCTTAACAGACACACACACTAACCTGAATACATAACCATAGCGGAACTTCAGTATTCGAGGTTTTGAATTTTGCGCTTCTAAACATTCGCTATTATGTGGATACGGCTTCTTGGTCTCGAAATACTGAAATTCGAGATTTCAGTATTTCAAGCTTATGAACGGAATCCGTATATATATATATATATATATATATATATATATATATATATATATATATACATGGATCACTATCAGTTGATCAGGTTTTCAAAAACTCAGTCATATGGTCTGGACCATATGAATTTCGAGTTTCTGAAAACTCAAAGCTTTTGAATGGAGATCGCAGTACGGCGAGGATCGGGAAATTTACCCTTTTCTTCATTATAGTGCGATCTCGGAGTTGGTATATATGTGGGCTTGTCCCCCTGCATAAACGTACAAAAAAAGAAGATTTTTTTTTTTTTTTAATTCTCGAGTTTTTGGAAATTCGATCATATGGTCTTGTCTGTATGAACTTTGAGTTTATGAAAAGTCTATCTGACATAGCTCTGTATATGTTTTTTTTTTTTCTATTTGCATTACGTAAGATTCTCTAGGTCATAACCTTAACTTCATCCCCCTGTTTGTCCTTCATCAGAATATGTAATGCCAAAGCACTGGCAAGTTTACATTTGTGGCAGCTGTTAAATGGCTTCCTTAGTGTTCTGTTACTTTTTTTCACGTAAAAGTACACTACACACTGCAAGGTAAACTGGCCAGTTTATCTAGCTTATCAGCTGTAGTGCAGAGTTTTGAAAAGTTACCCCCACTCCAGTAATATTTTTGCATGTACTGCGATTAAAGCAGTCAGCATTAACCCCAAGGGCCACTAATATCTACAAAAGAGAAGGTAAGTTTTTACTGAATGTTTTTGCACTGCTTATATTATGGTACTAATTTTATTTATTTAGTTTTCAGAAATTGAAAATTTTCTGTAGGTTATCCTCATAAATATGCCTCATTCTATTGATCTCAGCCTAATTAAGTAAGCCTCCCAAATAGTCAGTTCCTCCCTGGTTAGATCCACTCACAAGCTAATCACCATGGAAATCCACATCTCACCTACAGCCCCTGCAAATGTAACCACCATGAAAAACTTCTCCAAAGCTGACTTTGGGCTCCTAAAAACAGAGGTGGCTAACTTCACGGCACTCATGTCAATGGAAAATAGATGCATGACTGCCGAATCATACACCAATGGACTGTACGAACACGTACATAAATGCATGGAACTAGCCATACCCAATAGAACCAAGACCCTCTCCTCCAAAAAAAGGAAGCCAATCTGGTGGTCCACTGCCATTAATAAACTATACAACTGAAGGAAGAAACTTCAGAGGCACAGTAAAGCTGCTCCAGGAAATACCTCATTAGAAGCTAATTATATCTTTGAATAGAACACTGCACTGTCTGACCTGACAGTGCTAGTCTTCTCCCAACCTGCCCATGCATTGTATTTCCACAGGCACCCTTCTACACATACATAGAAATGCACTGAAATTAGGACACCCACGCACATACATGGAGGCAGCAGCAAACAGTAGATATGCTCCCACTTATGACTGTATATATATATATATATATATATATATATATATATATATGTATATGTGTGTGTGTGTGTGTGTGTGTATGTATGTATATGTGTGTGTGTGTGTGTGTGTGTGTGTGTGTGTGTGTGTGTGTGTGTATGTATATATATATATATATATATATATATATATATATATATATATATATATATATATATGTTGTGTCTTTCGGTTTTCCCGGTTAGGGGTCGCCACAGCAGAACTCCAGTCCGCTAATGATTGGCAGTTGATTTTTACGTGCTGAGTTGCCAGCCCTAACGCACAACCTTCAACGAAGATACGCCCATCCACGCATGTCTCCACGCAGAAGACTCTCTAGCTGAGAGTCGGACCGGACAGCGTTTTACTGTGAGGCGACAGCGCTACCGCAGCACCACCACAGCGGATATATATATATATATATATATATATATATATATACATATCTATATAAAATCTCCATATATGGATCCCTGTTATATGATAGAAACCTCATTTGACTGAAATTTCAAAAGACTGAAAAGTCACTTGACTGAAACCTATAATACTGAATTTCAACATACTAAATTGTAAACTGGACCATATAAAACCAGACTAGGTGGGGGGCTATACCCTGCGCACCCCCCTAACTATGTATGATAACTCCAGTATTGTACTACAGTGGGGAAAAGGGCATATACCTTTCACGAACCTTACAGTAATCTACATGCTGCCACTACTATGCCCTTTTCCCCACTGTAGAGCAATTTTAGAGTTAGTATATATAGTTGGGGGGGGGGTGGAGGGCAAAGCCCTCCACCTAGTCTGGTTTTATATGGTTCAGTTTAAAATTTAGTATGTTGAAATGGAGTGTTATGGGTTTCAGTCAAGTGGCTTTTCAGTCTTTTGAAATTTTTTGATATTTCATTGTTATGGTCTTAGTCAAATGAGTTTCAGTCAGGTGAGGTTTCTGTTATATGATAGGGATCCATGTATATATATATATATATATATATATATATATATATATATATATATATACATACACATACATACACAGTAGAACCTCTGTAAGTTGACCACCCAAGGGACTGTAACAAACTGGTCAACATATGGAGGTGGTCACCATAAGGAACTAGGCCTACTGTACTGATACGTACATGTACTTTACTTTCTTATACAGCTTTTATTGGAGAATGTCATAAGAAATCATACATAATCAAAACACAGTAAAATCATACAAGCAGTGTCATACAAAATCAATACATTTACTGTTTTCCCATGGTTTAATCATTCTTTCTGAAAAAGAATCAGTCTTGGTGTTTTTCTTATTCTTATTACAAAAGTAAGTGGAGAAAGAACACTCAACTGGTTACACCACTCAGCATACCTGGGCATTTTTCCACAGCAAAGGACTTCAGCTGTATTATCAGATGCCTGACATCCTCTTCTTTTGGAGTCTGTGCAATTTCTGTGTCATCCTCACTTGCTCCTTCCACTTTATCAGCTGCTTCATACACTGGTCTGTACTTCGGTCAATATCGCTTGGAAAAGTGCTTCTGGGTCAGGTTCATTATAGGTTGCCACCTCATCATCCAGTGCAATAAAACCTTCAGAATCTGCTCCTTCGAATTCTGTCATGGGAGACAGGCTGTCTTATGGGGCCAAAACATTGTGCTCTTGGGTTGTGACAAATCCAACTTTCTTGAAAAACTTCTGTATCGTTTCTGGCTGAACTTTATTCCAAGCAGAGCTGATCCAGAGCATCAACTGATGCAGCGGATAAAGTTGCTTCCACAGGCAGACCGCAGGTTTTTGTTTTAGTAATGACCCACTGCAGGAGCTGGGCTTGGTAGTACATTTTAAATGTTTTGATGATGCCTTGGTCAAGAGGTTGGATTTTTGAGGTCATGGTTGGAGGCAGAAATTTCATTGTCACGTTTGTAAGATGATTCATTTGCGGGTGGCCAGGACAGTTGTCTACTGTCAGTAGAATAGACAGTTTCTTCTTTTTCTTCATTTCTCAGTTGATATCCCTTACCCACTCCTCAAATAGGGCGCCTGTCATCCATGTGCATTTGTTTGATCTCCCAGTAACTGGAGGTCTTCGGGCTTCAGGTTTTTTAATGCAATTTACCAGTCACCAAGGGCTTTAGTTTCTCTCCGGTTGAGCTAGCGCAAAGCAGAACTGTGAAACGTTCTTTGGAAAGTTTTCCGCTCTTACATTTGTCATCCTTCATGACGAGGCTCCTCTCAGGCATCGCCTTGGATAAGAGTTCACACTTATCAGCATTAACGATGTCTTCATCTTTGAAACTTCTGGCAGAGTCTGGGAACTTTTTGATGAACTCTTTCACAACTTCTACTGTAACGGCATTGGATTAACCACTCAAGACTTTATGGGAGATCTCAAGTTTCAGTTTAAATTTCTCGAGCCAACCACTTGATGCTTGGAAATCTGCCACCCCAAATTCCTGTGTGAATTTTTTATCAACCTCTTGGATCATTGGCCTGGAGATTCGGGCGTTAACTGCCCTCATTTGTTTGTACCAGCTTAATGTGGCTTCATTTACTTCATCGAGGGAAGTTTTCTTCCTTTTCCACTGTACATCTCTACTTTCCTTACCATCTCTCTCCAAGAACTCATGTTTACGTTTTTGAATGTTGATAACTGTCGTGTTGCCAACACCAAACTGTTCCGCCTTCTTTCTTTGGTTGCTGATTTCCAGAAAATGTGTAAGATTAACCTGTTCCTTCAATGTTAGCTCTTTGAGTTCTTTCTTTTGGGCCATCATGTCTTGAATAAACTGTAAAATGTTTCAGTAATTGTTAGATGTACCTACAATTCAGACCAGTCCTTCACGTTGAAAAAATGTTTAGCAACACGTGATAAACAATAAGGACGTTAGACCTAATCCAACACTTGGTAATAATAAAACATAAAAAAAGAACTTATACTAAAGAAAAAATAATACAACTAAGGGGCAAAGCCCACACATTCTACCTCTTGGTGTAGAGTGGACTCAACTGGTCAAGTTTTTATAGAGGGTAAACTGATATTGTGTGTTGCAGTCCAAGTGGTCAAGATACAAGTTACAGAGGTGGTCAGTATAGAGAGGTCGGTCTTCCATTGAGTACATGTGGTGCGTGTCCGGTCTATGAAAATTAGGTCAACTTAAGGAGGTGGTCAGCTATGGAGGTTCTACTGTGTATGTGTGTGTGTAAGTCTATATGTATGTGTTTGTGTGTGTGTGTGTGTGTGTGTGTGTGTGTATATATATATATATATATATATATATATATATATAATGTGTATACACACACACACACACACACACACACACACACACAGTGTTTTATGGTACTTAACTGTATTTGCTCTCTTGACAGTGACTCATTCCATAAGAGTTAATGTGTTTATGCTGAGGAAGGATGGCATACACTTTTTCCTTACTGAGTCGAAAATAACTTAGTAGAATGATTCTTTGAATTGCTTTCCTTAGGTATTCCTGTACCTTCACCATTTCTGGAGGAGAGCACTGGCTAATTTCCATTAGCCTATCTTCTCTTTTGCATGCATCTTCCACAGCAAGATTGCTGTCTGGTGGCTGCATTGCAGGTCAGTGGGAAAACAGTGTAAATCATTCAGGCTTACTACAGTTAAGAAACTTTATCAATCCAAGGTTTCTGCACTGCAATACCCAGTGTATGTGTGCTTATTAAGGGTCACATGTACTAGGTTAACGACTACTAGGGTCCTTATAAGCCTAGCCACACCCCCCAAACCATTTGGGTCACAAGTTTCATGGGTGTCTGCCAGAGGGGGAGTGTGTTAGGAGAGGGTAACTAAGGATTTGTAAGGGGATGTTAGTTAAGATAATACTTTTCTCATTGATGGCCTCTATCCATGTGGGACATGGGGGCTAGACCGGTTGGGGGGGGGTAAATTTACGATTTACTTGTCAAGGTTACATTTGAATAGGGTAAGGGATGAACTATGATTTAAATGAATGGAGAGACTGTTCCATAATGAGGGAATCCTTTGGGACACACATTTGTCTCTTCAGCACATTCTGTTCATGTCATAAGTGAAGCTCATCCCTGGATCTAGTGTTTCTGGTGCCGTTTGTTGTGCACATGTGCAAAATATCCATCAGGGCTGGTTCTGAGGAAACCCTGTAAACCAGGCAAAGACTCCCTGTCAGCAGCCTTAAGGAGACTGAATACAGAGACACACTTTAGGAGATCTGTGTAGGATATGGTATTCATTCCCTGAATTCTCCTGGTGAGAAACTGTTGTGAGCACTCAGTGTCTGGTTAGATACATGCCAAAGGAGGCACTGTATTCAATCACAGGTCTGATATGCGCTTCGTTGAATGGTACCATAACGTCCTTGGACCGGGATGCCATACCCTTACCTATTTGTTGGGTGACATACATAGAATGATTTTCATATTATCTTGGCTACCTGTTGTTCAAAGGCCAGGGTGCTGTCTCCATATGTTCCCAGATCCCTTACTACTGGGTCGCCTCTTAGTCTTTTTGTCAATGAAGTAATAAACTTGGGTTGATAGTTTCCCAAAGAATATTACAAAGCATTTTGCAGCTTTGAGTTTTAGGCCATGGCCTTGGCACCAGTCATTTGTCTGTGTTAAACCTACTTGCAAGATGTTGGTGTCTTTTGGGGGGGGGGGGGTCTATAATAGCTCCCAGTTTACAGTCAGTTGTGAACGTGGTGAGCCAGAGGCCTGAACATTAGCCTCTATTTCTGAAAAGTAGATGCCAAACAGAAGCGGGCCCAGCATGAAGCCCTGGGGTACTCCTCTGGTGACTGGTCTCCTGGTGGAGGTGGCCTCACTGATCCTGACTTCTTGGAGTCTGGGAGTAATTAATTCAGCTCTGCAGGGTCTTCAGCTGGGGATAGTCGTTAATAGTAAAAGTAAGAAAATAAAAGCAGTAGATATATTGACTGATTTGATAATGTGATTATCCCTGTAGAACAAATATACTCAGCCTTTATTTTTGCATAATACTCTTTGTAGGGGAGGGTGCAGGATTGCCCACCTTAACCACCACTTAGTTCTTAAGGGGGTTAATGGGAGGCCCGAGCCTCCTTTCAAATAGTATTATAGGAAATATAGTTGTCTGGAACTGTAAATTACTGTTACATTCTGTTTAAGTAACATACATGAATACTTTTAGTAATGTTGGTAATATAGTCATGTCTTTCTATAATTCTCTAGTACCTCAAGATTCTGCCAATCACTGAACAGCAATTACATTACATTACTAACATAAAATTGTTAGTTACTTTAAAGTTAAAGTTTGACCACAATCCAGTAGAGTTACCACCTGTCCCACTTTGCGAGGGACGGTCCCTCTTTGGGCAGGTGTGTCCTGACAAAAAATTGTAAAAATGGCAAATCTCCTGAGATTTTATGACAAAATTATTTCCTATATTTTATGTAATAGTTGCATAAAACAGTTATTTTGTATCTAAAATACCTAAATGTTATAAGAAACAGAATAAGCAGCTAAAATGCTACAAGAATAAGCTTTTATTTAGGAAAAAAATGTAAGTTCTAACTTTTGTACTGACCGTGGGTATGTGTCATAGGTTCGTACTAGGCTATCTGCCCTAGGGCATTTATAAGCCTAGCCAGAGTGTGTGTGGCTTTCACCACCCCTTAGGATGAGAATACTACGCCCTTTTAGGGTTTAGTTTACTGTGCCTCTGTCTAGTAGTGACACAGAGATGACCGCTGGGGTAAACCTACGATCACCCATCCACTCGTCAGGATTTCTCTTGAATAGAGTTAGTGAGGGGCTCTGCCTAACATGGATTGGGATTCTGTTCCAGAGTGTAGGAAGCCTCTGGGTTATGAATCTGTCCCTCCAGCACGTCCTATTTATTTCTGTGTTGAGGTTTAAGTCTCTTGCTCTCGTGGCTCTGATGGATTTGGATTTTCTGAGGTGGAGCATGTCCATTAATTCCGGATTGGACATGGCCTTGTACGTCAGGCACAGATCACCTCTGAGTAAGCGGCATGCGACTGAATAGAGCTGGAGTTTTTTCAGTCGGGCAGCATATGACATATGTTTAAGACCCTTTATCCTCTTGGTGAGGAACTTTTGGGGTCTTTCCAACTGCTGCAGGTGTCGGGTAAGATACATCCCAAATGGGGCATTGTACTCAATCATTGGCCTGATAAGAGAAGAGTACAGGGGCACAATGACCTCTTTTCATCTAGATGTGAAACCCTTCATGATAAGGTGGGCAATATAGAAGGTCTTCCTAACCACTTTGGCAATGTGAGTGTCAAATGAGAGGTTACTGTCAACCTGGGTCCCTAGGTCCCCGATTACCTCTTCCGTACTTAATGGATTACCGTCTATGTGGTAATTTGTGGGTACCTTGTTTTTCCCAAAGGGTATGACTATACATTTTTTGGCGTTCAGCTTAAGGCCATGGCTCTGGCACCAATTATCCGTTTCTATGAGGTCACTCTGAAGGATGTTTGTGTCCGCTGGAGTATCAATTATGGCACCCAGTTTGCAATCATCTGTGAACTTTGTCAGCCACAATCCTCCTATGTTTGCCTGTACCTCGGAAAAATAAATGCCGAACAAGAGGGGTCCCAGGACTGAGCCCTGTGGGACACCGCTTGTGACGGGCTTAGTCTGACATAGCTCCAGCAACTCTGACCCTGTGGGTTCTATCCTTGAGCCAGTTTGCAACCCATCTTGTGACATATGGGTTTACATTTAAGCTGGTGAGTTTGTCTATGATGCCCGAGTGGGGTATTGTGTCAAAAGCTTTTGCAAGTCAAGGTAGGCTGTGTGAACTTCCTTACCCTCATCAATGGCCTTAGTGACTGTTTCAAAAAAGTCAACCAAGTTCAAAAGGCAGGATCTGCCCTTGACAAAGCCAAATTGGGTAGGATCCAATGTCTGTAGGTCCCCAATGTCTTTGTTTATGAGTTTCATAATGATCCTCTCCATAGCTTTGCAGACCAGGCTCGTCAAGCTTATGGGGCGGTAATTTCCAGGGTCCGTAGAAGCACCGCCTTTGTGAAGTGGGACCACTGTTGCCGTATGCCACTCTTTGGGTACGTATCCTGTAGTAAGGCTAAGATTAAACAGCAGCCTTGTGTGTGGGTTTAGTTCCCCTTGGATTTCATGTAGCACACACCCGGGACACCGTCCGGTCCCATTGATGCTGTGTTTTTAGCTTTAGAGAGGGTGGCTCTCACCTGGGCATCTGAGATGTTAGGGAGGCTACACTCTGCTGGGATAGTTACTTCTCCTTTTGGGGGGGAGGGGGAGGAGAAATTTGCACTGAACCTGTCTGCCAGAATGTTGGCAATGTCAGTGGGTTCAGTGTATTTTGTGTCATTTTGGACCAACTCTGAGCATATCTGGGAGTTTCCACCCAGGTTTCTAACATAGCTAAAGAAGGCCTTGTGATTGTCTTTTGTGTCTTTTGCGATATTTCTCTCAAAGTTGGCCTTGGATGATTTTATGAGTGATCGTAGTTTTTTGCTAGTACTGATCAGAGATGCCTTCCCTATTAGGGATTTTGCTCTGTCATGTAGTAGCTTCCTCCTCCTGTTGTAAAGTTTGTTTATGGCTGGGGTCCACCAGACTGGGCGCCTGCCTTTGGGGGAATGGGTCTTGGTTTTATTTGGGATTGCATGATCCATGCATTCTTGAAGGTGCCCGTAGAAGGCATTTGCAAAGAATTCAGCAGTGTGGGTTGTGGTTTCCACTGGCCCAGGGGCCTTGAAGGATACCACTTCAGTCTTAAGAAGTGTGAAGTTGGCTTTTGAGAAGTTCTTCACTGTGGTCTTTTGTGCAGGGGGTGGGGGCGGGATGTGGATTTCCAGTTAGATTAATTTATGGTCTGATCTTACCAAAGAGGGATATACCTCCGGTGTGGAGCATTTTGTCCCCATGTTTGTGATGATCAGGTCTAGTATATTGTCTCCTCTTGTGGGAATGGTGACTAGTTGTTCCATTGCATTTGAGTTTATGAATTCTAGGAACCTTTGGGCTGGGGTGTTGGGGCTTGAGTAATGTTCCCAGTCTATGTTTGGGTAGTTGAAGTCTCCCAATATGATGGTATTTGGAGAGACATTCATACTCTCCAGTGTCTTCAGGAAGGCTGTGTGGGGTTCCTGAGTTTGAGAGGGTGGTCTGTAGCATGCTACAAACTGTACGGCAGTTTTGCCTATGGTTAGTTGCACCTGGATGGTCTCCGATGCTTCGTGCGTTGCCACTAACCTGGAGGTGTGGGTATCTTTGATGAATATGGATACTCCCCTCCTTTTGTGGTTCGGTCCAAGTTTTGGGGCTGGAAAGCATGATATGAGGTAAAACCTGATAGTGCTGGGGTGCTCTCAGGAGCCTTGAACCAGGTTTCAGTCACTGCACAGACATCAATGTTCTCCATACTGAGGAGGGCTTCAAGGGTGTGCATCTTGAGGTTTAGACTTCTGGCATTGAGCAGCATTACCCTTAGTTTTTTTCCACTTGTGTTTTCTAGGGAGGTAGGTTTGTCATTTGAGCCTTGCCTAAAACAGGCACTATGGGGGTGGCAAGAGCCTTGGCCAATATCCGGAAGCCCAGGGGTGACAGGTGCAAGCCATCCCTTGCGAAGCAGCCTGGCTTGTCAAGCATGTCATCCCAAGCAGACAGACATTGGATCCCCTTAGAATGACACCAGTAATTAAGCCAATTGTTAAAACTGATCATCTTGTCTTTGTACTGTGGCATCATTCTTGGTGAGGGTAAGATGCTGCTCAGGGTCAGGGTCATACCGGCCTTGGCTGCATAATCAGAGAGCTCCTCTATGTCTCTTTTCATGTAGTCCAGGGAGGTAAGTCTCAGGTCGTTCACACCGGCATGTACAATGACTGAGTCGTATTTGTACTTGCTGTGGAGTGACCTGAGTGCTTGTGTTATGTGGTGGATTCTAGCTCCCGACAGGCAGCTTACTGTGACCTTTTTCTTGTTCAGTCTGGTGAGCGGGACGTCAGTGTGTCTGACTATGGAGTCACCTATTACAAGTGTGTCTGGCATGTTGTTTGGCCTTAAGGGCTGTGACTGTTTAGCGCACTGACTTTGTGAACTATGTGTTGCATGTGCTATGTCTTGAGGTGGCGGTTGCTTGGATGTCTGCTTTGGAGGCCTCTGTTGTTTTGGTAGATTTTTAATCAGCGCCTCCGAGCATGTTTTTGTGTGTTTATGTGTTTGGTTTGCAGTTGTGATAGTTCTATGTGAGACTGGGTTTGTGGTGTGCGTGGTTACCTTCTCCTCCTGACTGGTCTTGCCAGTACTGAGTTGAGAGAGCTCAGCCTCCAGTTTGGCTATATAGTTGCATCTCTTGCATATATTTGTATTTGTTGGGGGGAGGAGAGGGTTGTCTGTGTACATGAGGCAATTGTAACATTGCCTCAAGATTCCCAGATTCACCAGCCGAACAGGAGAGGACGCCAGCAACTGACCCTTCGACATGCTAGAAATAGTGAAAAAGATTGCTGTGTAACTGAGTCAGAAAGGACCTATAGGGAAATGGGTACTCAAGGGAATTTAGGTGAATGAAGTACTCTCTTTTGTTTGAGTGCTTTACCTGTATAAAAAATGCTTTAGGAGCAAGTGCTGAGCTTTTTAGATAGAGTATAGGCTGTTTAGATTGCAAGTAGAACAGTTCTAAGGTAAAAATTGAAGAGCAGACTTTATGGAGCCAGAAATAGTTTAAACTTCATTAACCGGCGCTGCCCGATGCTGCTCTATGACTAGTTCAGAAAAGCGGGAAAACAAGGATATTTTTTTGTTTTTTTCTTTTTTTACAGCCTGTGAAGTCTGATGTTTGTACCAAAAATGTCCCACTTTGCCCATTTGAAAAGGTGGCAACCCTACAATCCAGTGCTCTTTAACAGTTGATGCCATTGCTCTACTAATGTGGTTTTCTTGCTCTACTAATGTGGTTTTCGTGGACATTTTTGCTGCCATATGGTGTATGCTCTTTCAAGTAATGAATATTGCCTGGAGCCAACATATAAAGCAATGTTCATATAAAGGAATGACCAGCACCTCTGTAGTATATATTCTGGACTACTAGTCATGTCACTTAACATATCTATATAGTTGTCATGTTATCTTTCCTTCTGTAGGTCACATTTTATTTTATTTTTGTGTATTTGTTAACCGAGATGGAATATTGATCATCATGTACTATATTCAGATTCATCCTAGAATTGCAACTCAAGTACATAATAAAACAATACAGCTGAACTAACACAACAAACAAATATATATGTACAGTGTATACAGCCTAATACATGACAGAAACCAGAGGAAATATTATCCTAATAAGTACCTAGTATGAAGGTTAACAATATCAAATGTGTTAAGAATGAGGGAAAAAAACATACAAATGTCATTTTCAGTTTTAGAAGTGTAATAATTTCGGATGAAATTTGGAGAAGAAAATTCTGAAGAAATGCAGGAGGATATGGAGTACTATTATCTTGGAAGCATTTGCAGTTGTCAACAGATGCTTCTTAAGCTTCTTTTGAAAAGTAGGGTAGGATTGCATGTGGACAGAGTGTGATTCCCGAAGTGTTAGGGCTAAGATAGAAAATGTTATCCTTCATAATCCACCTACTTGTTTTTCTATTATTGTAGTTTAAGATCATGTGCAACAGTATTCCAGTATAGTTGTGTTATTTTTTCCTATTGTCTTCACCCTGCTATATAACATAATATCACATAACATTAACCTATTTTGATTGTCATAATTGCTGTTAACTTAAAATAAAGCCATTCGTCCCTAGGTCTGCTGTTCACCTTGTCCATTTTTTCTCCATGCACTGATCTGGTTGCTTCTCTTTCTAAACCTTTGAGTCATAATGTGCTCCTACTTGTACCCAGGCTCTTTGCTTTTGCTGCATGTATGCTTATGTCTTTGAACGCATGGGATAGTAACTCTTGTAGTTCATGGGGAAGTCAGCAACTGGTATTCCATATGAAATATTTTACTAATCCAATTAACCAAGTAGTCATATATTCATCATATTTTATTTTGGGAAGCAGATTTTCATTGATGATATTCAGTTATTCAGAATTATTTTTAATTTTTTATTCACCCCTCCTTATCTCTACTGTTAACCTTCACACTTGGTACTTATTAGGATACTAGTTTGAACGCATGGGATAGTAACTCTTGTAGTTCATGGGGAAGTCAGCAACTGGTATTCCATATGAAATATTTTACTAATCCAATTAACCAAGTAGTCATATATTCATCATATTTTATTTTGGGAAGCAGATTTTCGTTGATGATATTCAGTTATTCAGAATTATTTTTAATTTTTTATTCACCCCTCCTTATCTCTACTGTTAACCTTCACACTTGGTACTTATTAGGATACTAGTTCCCCTGTTTTCTGTCCTATATTAAGTTGTATGTACTGTACACACTGAATTTCTTGTTCTGCTACATCAGCTGTACTTTTTATTATGCTATTATATGTACTTGAGTTGAAAACCTGGAGTGAATCTAAATATGGTCCATGAAGATCAGTACTCCTCTTTGATTAACAAATAAAACATAATAATAAAAAGAGGCCTACAGGAGGAAGGGCAACATGATGCTTATGTTATGAGATACTGAGAACAAGGATTCTTGTTTTCCAATTATATGCGAAGCCTGCAAGGGATCACATAAAGGGGCACAACTGATGAAGTTCATCATATTGATCACTACTGCAGTAGTCTTAACTATATGGTTATATCCTGACAATGATATAGCAGCTGGACAGCTTCCAAAGCTTTTAGGTACCTTCCATGCTCTCAAACCATTAGGCAGCTTGAGCCAAACACAGATTTGAGCACCAAGCCCTTCAGAACTTTCCTTCCTTTGAAGAGGGCAGTCCTGTGCAAGCTTTTGAGTATTGATGGCCAGCTTGTGCCATTTTATTTGCTGGGCAGGTAAGTTCTATTTGGGGAAACACCTTCCACATTTTAAATGTATTATTTAAGTGTCCTTTCCTGGTTAGGAAAGTTACTTTTCATCTAGGAGTTTGTGTTTTAATGGACTGTCACAAGACTTTTCTTTATTTTTAAATGGGAGCGCACCTTTATCCCGTCAGTTTAAAAGTAGTTAAATGTAGCTGAAAAACTTTTTTTTTTTCCCTGTGGAAAACTGTATTTATTTTACTTTTGGGGGTTGGCAAAGTTATTAAACTGCTTTTACTGTTTTTGTTGGTGGAAAAAAGTGACGTTTTACAACTTTAAATTTTTACCAACTTATGCTGCTCGTTTTTCTTGGGAACAAGGCACTATATTCAGCTTCACTGTGGAACAAACTACAAGTCCCACAGTCTGTCATTCTTCCAGCCACAAAAAGAAAAAGTTAAGCAAACAGCCTTTGTCACTACAGCAGGCTAGCAATTTGCCTCAGCCACAGGTGGGTGATTCTACTATGGTCAAAGCTGGTTCCTCAGACCACTCATGATGTTCTTCATCTCACATTGCTGCAGTCCTTACATATGGGTAGTCCGCTGTCCTCGGTCGGCCCGAATACTAAAGTATTAGGCTGACGTCGGTCATGGGCGCCTAGATCTGACATCAGAGCGTCAGGGTATACAAGCGCATGACCGACGTCATATCCTCAGTCTTTTTTGCCGCATGGTCCGATGCAGAAGCAGCGTTGCAAGTGCCGTTCGGCGTTCTGAAATTTTCGTATTCTGAGTTTCAGACCGAAACCAAGTTGGGCTAAGTACCCGTTGGGAATATTTTTGTTTTTTCTTGCCTCAGTTAATTCCGGATGTCAGAAAAAGTGAATAATTGTATTTCTTGTGGGAAACAGATACCGCATAGGGATTATCACTCTCTTTGCATTCCTTGTTTGGGACCGGACCACGACGTAGTCGGGTGTCGGTTTTGTGCTAGGTTTAATAAGCGCACTATAAAAAGAAGGTGAGATTGTGCTAGGTTAGTCTTTGGTAAGCGGTGTAATTATAATATGCCGTCGGATCCTCCGACGCCCTCTTCCACGAAGAAGCGCAAAGACAAATCCTTGAAACCTAGACAGGTTGATTCGTCCGTTTCGGACGCCGGTCCTGCAGAAGCTACAGTGGAGCAGGTGGATCCGGCTGAAGGTTCTGTTGAGTCTCAGGGGGAAACTTTGATTTTGCAGGATGTGGCCTCACAGGAGTCAGGTCAAGCTGAAGGGGCCTCTCAAGTTACTGTTCTCCCTTCTATGCCTAAGGTGGTTAGGCCTTCTGCTACTATTTCTAAGGCTTCTTCTAAGGGCAGGTCTGTTTTGCCTTCCTCTGGTGTCCCTCCAGGTACTTCAGGGTCTGTGCCTAAAAGCACATGCTTAAAATGGCAGAAGATTTGATTACTTTAATTAGAGGTTCTATGCCCCCTCCTGATAAGAGGCCCAGGGTGGAGCCAGAGTTGGAAAGTTTGGATCAGGCCTCAGATGACTCAGACTCTTCTGCTGAAGATATTCAAGATTTTCCCCCTTATTCGGATTCTGATGCAGAGGATTCCACTCCTTCTGCTTCTCCTCCAGAGGATTTTTCATTTTCAGAAACTCTGCATTCTATGAGGGAGCATTTTAAGTGGGAAGGACAGGATTTCTCTGATTCACAGAAGAGGCTTAGGGAATTCTTATTTTTACTACAGCATAGACCCTTGGCTATACCTCCTGTTTTGGATGTTGTTCAAGATGTTTTCTCGGAGGCTTCCCTTAATCCAGATTCTTTGCCTCCTGCGTCAGTTAAACCGGACAGGTATTACAGGGTGCGTCAGTTAAACCGGACAGGTATTACAGGGTGCCTGAAGCTCATAAATATCTGTATAAGAGTCCTAGGGCGGACCCAGAAACTATTAGTCAGGGGCCTAAGGGTGTTAGAGCTTCTGTTGTAAAGAATCCGGTTCCTCTAGATAAGGAAGCTAGAGCTTTGGATAGATGGGGTAAGAAGGGTATATACCTCTTCTACTTTAGCAATGAGGGCTTTAAATTGCCAGTTTCATATGTTGAAATATCAGAATTTCCTCCTTTCTCAGCTAAAATCTAAAGTGGATGCTTTGGCAGAGGGCATAGAGTGTAAAGAATTGCAGGATTTAGTACATGTCTCTTAACAGGTGGGTAAGCATTCTTTGCAGTGTGGTTTTGATGCTGTACAGGCCTCTTCTAGGGTGGCTGCCACTGGTTCAGTTCTTCGTAGGCACGCCTGGCTTAAGGATCAGAATTTGTCCAAGCATGTTAAATCTAGAATTCTGGATGCCCCTTTACAGTCTGAAGTTTTGTTTGGTCCCCCTGTGGAGTTGGTTTTGAAGAAAATGGAAGACAAGGCTAAGTCCATGCAGACTGTTAAAGATTTTTTGCAGGTGCAACCTCCAAAGTTTAGTAGAAATTGGCCTACTAAGGGGTGGACCTACCCTTCTTCTGATTCTCAGTCTAGGGGTAGATCTAGGCGTGGCAGGGGCAGAGCTCAAAGTACATTCAGGCCTAGAACTTGGAGTTCACCTGCACAATCTGCAGGTGAGGGCAGGGGCCAGTCCTTTCGTAAACAGGCCCAATGACCTGCATTTTCAGCTGCCAGATTCTTCTTCCCTGGCAGCTCCTTTGGGAGGAAAGTTAGCACTCTTCAAGCAAAACTGGCTTTTAGTCACCCAGGACAAATGGGTATTGGACATTATAAACCGAGGCTACAAGTTCTATTTCCATACATTGCCTCCTTTCAAAGGCATGCCAGACATTCCTCCTTGGCAAAGGATAGAGGCTCACAAGCAGATTTCTTTACTTCTTCAAATAGGAGCTATACAGCCAGTTCCTCTGTCAGAAGTGGGACTAGGATTTTATTCTCGCCTGTTTCTAGTGCCAAAGAAAGGGAACACGTGGAGACCAATTTTGGATTTATCTATCCTCAAC
Organism: Protopterus annectens; assembly: GCF_019279795.1. Lineage (NCBI taxonomy): Eukaryota > Metazoa > Chordata > Ceratodontiformes > Protopteridae > Protopterus > Protopterus annectens. The sequence goes on from NC_056744.1 coordinate 728,644,919, forward strand.
ACTTATCTGGACATTCCAAAGTTCAAAATGCTGACATTACAACAGCTTTTACCTCTGTTGGGAAAAGATCACTGGATGGTAACTCTGGATCTCAAAGAGGCTTATCTTCATGTTCCTATCAGGCCCAGTTGCAGGAGGTACCTGCGTTTTCGGGCCGGAAATTTACATTATCAGTTCTCTGCATTGCCCTTTGGCTTATCTACTGCCCAGAGTGTTCACAAAGGTTCTGGCTCCAGTGATAGCCTTTTTCAGGTTGAGAGGAATACAGATTTATCCTTATTTGGACGATTGCCTGATTATTGCACAACACAAAGACGAACTTCTGCATCATCTACAGTATGTGATGGTAGTGTTAAGATGCCTAGGGTATTCTGTGAGCGAAACAAAGTCCAGTCTAGTACCCTCTCAGGACATGTGCTTTCTGGGTGTGAGACTGAATACAGCTTCCCAGATGGCCTTTTTGACCCCAGACAAACAAAGCAGCCTTTCTCTTTATTTCCATCAAATGTCTCTACAGTCCAGGCTGACTGCAAGGACAGTCCTTCAAGCCTTGGGGTTCATGGTATCTTGTATTCTGGTGCTTCCCAATGCCAAACTGCATATGAGGAAGCTTCAATGGTATCTCAAAAATGTATGGACACAGCACTGCCAAGATCTAGACACTGTCATTCGGATAATACCTTGCATTCAGAAAGAATTTTTGTGGTGGGCTCAGGAATGTCACCTAAACAAGGGACTCTCTGTGCCCGACCAGAGGCGAGTCAGATTCTAACGACAGATGCCTCAGACAAGGCTTGGGGAGCACACCTCAATGGAAAATGGGTGCAAGACACGTGGCCTGTCAGACTTCAACATTTGCATATCAACTTGAAGGAGATGTTAGCAGTCCAATTTGCATTGATGGCTTTCAAGGATTTACTTCTCCCAGGGCAGGTGTTGATTCAAACAGACAACACTACTGTCATGTGGTACATCAACAAGCAAGGGGGAACCCATTCGTACCCTCTTTGCAGGCAAGCGATGATTTTGTGGGAGACTGCTCTCAGTTTACACCTCAATCTGCAAGCAAGGTTTCTATCAGGAGCACAGAACTCCTTAGCGGATGTGTTGAGCAGACAAATTGTGGATCCTCACGAGTGGAAACTGGATCCTCATGTGTTTCAAAAGTTGACAGTGTTATGGGGGACTCCAGACATAGATCTGTTCGCTTCTCCACTAAATTACCAGTTGCCAAAGTTTTGCACAAAATGTTTCATCCCACAGCTTGGAAGGTGGATGCTCTATCATTCAGTTGGAGCAATCTTCATGTCTATGCCTTTCCACCTCTGCCTCTCATTCCCAAGGTACTCCTGAAGGCCAGAATAGACAAGCCATCCATGATTCTGATAGCACCAGATTGGCCTCGACAGCACTGGTATCCACTACTGAGGAGTTTGATGCAGGGAGCCTCCATGGCCTCTGCCTTTGATTCCGCATCTTTTGTCTCAGGAGGGCAATCACTTCCTCAATGTCAGGATTCAGTCTCTGCATCTCACAGCCTGGCATATTCTGTTTTAGACCCTGGAGGGTCTCAGCTTCCACAACAAGTTTTGAATGTTATTTTAGAGGCCAGAAGGCCTAGTACAAGGAAAGTTTACGCTGATAAATGGAGGAGATTTTTTCTTTGGAGCAAAGCGAAGGACTTTGATGTTTCCAAGCCTGATTTAAGTGTTTCTCTTCAATATCTTACTGAGTTATTGGACAAGGGTTTGTCTTTCTCCTCGATAAAGGTTCATGCTGCAGCCATTTCTGCTCACTATGACTGTGACCCTCCTTTATTTTCACATCCTTTGTTTAAGCAATTTCTTAGAGGGCAAAGAACATAAGAACCCCACGTAGAGCTCCTACTCCTGCTTGGGATCTCAATTTTGTGTTGGAAAAGCTTACTCTACAACCTTTTGAGCCTGCAGCTACTGCCGAGTTGAAGTATTTATCATGGAAGACTGCTTTTTTGTTGGCCATTACCTCTGCAAGAAGGGTTTCTGAATTACAGGCCCTTATGGCAGTGGAACCTTTCCTGATTTTTCATAAGGATAGGGTATCTTTGCGTACTAATCCTTCCTTTATGCCTAAAGTGGTTTCTAGTGTGGCCTTGAACCAAACTATTCATTTGACTACTTTTTATGCAAACCCCCAAAATAAAGGGGAGAAGATTTTGCATACTTTGGATATTCACAGGCAGTTACGTTATTATTTGAGCAGAACCAAGGGGTTCAGGCAGTCTCAGCAGTTGTTTGTTTCTTTTGCTTTGGGTTCTCAGGGAAAACCTGTTTCAAAACAAATTATTTCTAAATGGATTGGGTTTTGTATTTCTTTCTGTTATTCCCATCATGGTAAGGAGATTCCGGCTGGAATCAGACCTCATTCCACTAGAGCTACTGCCACTTCTACTGCCTTTCTAAGGGGGGTAGCTACAAAAGATATTTTGGAAGCAGCCACTTGGAGTTCAGTACATACTTTTCCAAGCATTACCACCTTCCTCTTTATTCTAAGTCTAGGGCTGGATTTGCCACTGCAATATTACAGGGCATTTTAGCAGCCCCTAATGCTTTATGATTTTGCCATCCTCCCTTTACCTCTGCTTTGGGATTCTACCCATATGTAAGGACTGCAGCAATGTGAGATGAAGAACATAGTACAGTTTTGTACCTACCATAAATGTAGATGTTCGAAGATCCACATTGCGGCAGTCCAATTACCTCCCTCCTTCCCTCTGTAGTTTGACATGGTTATATGGTTTGGGTGATGGTTGTTGTTGGGTATGTTTTTGGGAGGTATCCTGTTTTTGGGCTGTGGCCTTTCTTTTTAGGGCCTTCTGACATCTGGGGCAAGAAAAGACTGAGGATATGACGTCGGTCATGCGCTTTTATACCCTGACGCTCTGATGTCAGATCTAGGCGCCCATGACCGACGTCAGCCTAATACTTTGGTATTCGGGCCGACCGAGGACAGCGGACTACCCATATGTAAGGACTGCAGCAATGTGGATCTTCGAACATCTACATTTATGGTAGGTACAAAACTGTACTTTTTACCATAAATTCCTCTGGTGTAGCATCTTCAGTCACTATGGACCAAGGGTTAGCCACGTCCTCTCCAGCTGTTGGGGTCCCCCTCAGTGGGCAATGGAGCGCTACTTTTGTTGGTCTCAGGAAAAGAACAAGGAAGTTTTCCCTGTTATGTCAGAATGTTGTGCCCATTTCTGGGGAAGCTGCTGCTGCTGGCATTAGCAACACTGTTGGCCCCATTTTACATGCCAGAAAGGCAACAGAAAAGTAAACATTTATCTGTTTCTGCTCAAATTTCTCTGGCCAGGAGTAGTTTACTAGATCTGGCGCGGGGTGTAATTCAGGGTATTAGTTATTCTTGTAATGTCGTTTCTGGTAAAATGAAAAGGGAGGAGATTAAAGATTCTATATATGGACAGGAAAGTGAAGGGACAAATTCAGGGTTCTCTCTTCAGATTCAGAGGAAAGCACAGTATCTGATTCTCTCTCTCTCTCTGGGGTTTCTCTTTCTCTAAGAATATTTCCAGAATGTGTTAGTGTTTTCAGTGGGAGAACACTGAGGTTTCTCGGTCCCTCAGAAAATACTATGAGCTGTCACAAATGGAATTTCCAAAACCTTCTTCCATTCCCCCAGTGCTGTGAGCATTGGAGGATTTGCGTGTCACTGCCTACAGTTTCCCTGATAGCCAGCCTGCTGCCTCTAAAAAGACAGATAGATTGTGTAAAGTTCCTCAGTCTTTTAAGTTTTTATAAACTCTTCCTAAACCTGACCCAGCAGCTATAGCTTTAGTTAATCCTATTGTTGCTAAACATTTAGTTAATTCCAATCCACCACTTTTTGAGAAGGATCTGAAAATAATTGATAACTATGGGGAAAAAGTGTACGTTACTGCACATTTGATTTTCAGAATTTTGAATCATCAGACTCGTATGTTAAAGTTTATTCTCACAGATTATGAAAGTATGAAGAATCCAACACTGACAATCCAAACTAATAAAATAGAGGACCATAAGATGCCACTGAGCAAAATTCTTTAATTGAGCGCTTTTGTCAGGCGTTCGCCACTAGACATCTTCAGAATACATTAACAAAAGACACAATTCCTGGCCGGTTAAATACAGAATATTACAATCACATGATGTAATGCAATCATCACATTGGTTAAAACTTCCCTGTACAATTTAAAATAAATATCATGACTAGTGTGTTTACAAAATTACCTGCTCAACTGAACGGGACAGCCTACTGCATTCAAAATATTCATTGAATTTTATTTTATTGTGACCCCTTTCATCCCCCATAATGTATATAATGCAACATAATGGTGAAAAGACTCTTTAAAAAGTTAAAAACCATATTGTTAATGGAACTACCCTTGTATTTATCAAGAAAAATGAAGCTCTGATTTAAGTTTCAAGTAACTGGAGATGGACAGTGTTTCATTCAAACCATAGTTGTTGTCTGCTGCATTGCACCTCAATTGCCAGAGCAACTCTCTATATTCCAAAATTACTTCAACTGGCCCACCCCTTGTATCATCACTCTGAACTTGTTCTAATGCTGAAAATTTAAAATTATGTTGTGGGTGCTCTAAAATATGTTTGGCCAGTGTATTCTTGGAATTACCTTTTCTGATGTCATATACATGCTGATATATACATTTGTATAGTTTGTTGATTGTTTTACCTATGTAAAATTTTTCACATAGCTGACAAATTGCTATGTAAACCAATTCTTTGCTCTGGCAATTAAACTTTTTATTAAGGTGCACATTCCCATAACCTTTTATGTGAATACTCTTTGTCTCTTCAGTGAGGTGCAGTCATCATCATCATCTTCTTTCGGCTGTTCCTGTTAGGGGTCGCCACAGCGGATCACCGGTTTCCATTTCTTCCTGTCCTCTGCATCTTGCCCTGTCACACCAACCACCTGCATGTCCTCTCTCACCACATCCATAAACCTTATCTTAGGCCTTCCTCTTTTCCTGTTACCTGGTAGCTTTATCCTTAGCATCATTTTCCCAATATACTCAGCATCCCTTCTCAGCACTTGTCCAAACCAATGTAATCTTGCCTCTCTGGCTTTGTCTCAAAACCTTCCAACCTGGGCTGACCCTCTAATATACTTATTCCTAATCCTGTCCACCCTCGTCACACCCAGTGCAAATCTTAACATCTTTAACTCTGCCACATCCAGCTCAAACTCCTGCCTTTTTGTCATTGCCACTGTCTCCAACCCATATAACATAGCTGGTCTTAACTATCCTCTTGTTGACCTTCCCTTTCACTCTTACAGGTACTCGTCTGTCACAAATCACTCCTGACGCTCTTCTCCACCCACTCCATCCTGCCTGTACTCTCTTCTTCACCTCTCTTCCACACTCACTGTTACTCTGAACTATTGACCCAAAGTATTTAAACTCATCCACCTTCACCACCTCTACTCCTTGCATCCTCACCATTCTTCTGTCCTCCTTCTCATTCACATACATATATTCTGTCTTAGTCCTGCTGACCGTCATTCTTCTTCTCTCTAGAGCATATCTCCATCTCTCCAGGGTCTCCTACACCTGTTTCCTACTCTCAGTACAGATCACAATGTCATCTGCAAACATCATAGTCCATGGGGACTCCTGTCTGATCTTGTCTGTCAGCCTGTCCATCACCATTGCAAATAAGAAAGGGCTCAGAGCTGATCCTTGATGTAACCCCACCTCCACCTTAAATGCATCTGTCACTCCCACCGCAGACCTCACCGCTGTCACACTACCCTCATACATAACCTGTACCACTCTTACATACTTCTCTGACACTCCTGACTTCCTCATACAATACCACAACTCATCTCTAGGCACCCTGTCATATGCTTTCTCTATATCTACAAAAACACAATGCAACTCCTTTTGACATTCTCTGTACTTCTCCATCAACATTCTCAGAGCAAGCATCGCATCTGTAGTGCTCTTTCCCAGCATGAAACCATACTGCTGTTCACTAATCATCACGTCCCTTCTTAACCTAACTTCCACTACTCTCTCCCATAACTTCATGCTGTGACTGATCAATTTAATCCCTCTGTAGTTACTACAGCTGTGCACATCACCCTTATTCTTAAAAATCGGTACCAAAACACTTTTTCTCCATTCCTTAGGCATCCTCTCACTTTCTAAGATTTCATTAAACATCTGGTTGAAAACTCCAGTGCCATTTCACCTAAACACCTCCATGCTTCCACAGGTATGTCATCTGAGCCAACAGCCTTTCCATTCTTCATTCTCTTCATAGCTATCCTTACTTCCTTCTTGCTAATCCATTGTACTTCATGATTCACTATCCCTACATCATCCAGCATTCTTTCCCTCTCATTCTCTTCATTCGTCAACCCCTCAACGTACTCTTTCCATCTCCTCAACACACACTCCTCGCTTGTGCATATGTTTCCCTCATTATCCTTTATCACCTTTACCTGCTGCACATCTTTCCTAGCTCGGTCCCTCTGTCTAGCCAATCGGTACAGGTCCTTTTCTCCCTCCTTAGTGTCCAACCTTTCATACAACTCTTCATATGCCTTATCCTTAGCCTTTGCCACCTCTCTCTTTGCCATGCACCTCATCTCCTTATACTCCTGTCTACTTTCTTCGTCTCTCTGACAATCCCACTTCTTCTTTGCCAACCTCTTTGCCTGTATAGTCTTCTGTACTTCCTCATTCCACCACCATGTCTCCTTGTCGTCCTTCCTCTGTCCTGATGTGATACCAAGCACCTTTCTAGCCGTCTCCCTTACTAGCTCTGCTGTAGTTACCCAGCTATTTGGTAACTCTTCACTGCCACCCAGTGCCTGTCTTAACTCATCCCTGAACTCCACCTCACAATTACCCTTTTTCAATTTCCACCATTTGGTCCTTGGTACTGCCCCTCTTGATCACTAACGTCATCCTACAAACCACCATCCTATGCTGCCTAACTACACTTTCTCCGTTCACCACTTTACAGTCTCCAATCTCCTTCAAACTGGCCCTCCTACGTAAGATATAATCCACCTGTGTGCATTTTCCTCTACTCTTGTATGTCACCCTATGCTCCTGCCTCTTGTTAAAATACGTATTCACCACAGCCATGTCCATCCTTTTCGCAAAATCCACTACCATCTGACCTTCTGCATTCCTTTGATTAACACCATACCTACCCATCACTTCCTCATCCTCTCTGTTCCCTTCACCAACATGCCCATTGAAATCTGCTCCAATCACCACTCTCTCACCCTTGGGTACAGTCGTCACCACTTCATCCAATTCACTCCAAAATGTTTCTTTCTCATCCATTGCACACCCAACTTGTGGAGCATATGCACTAACGACATTCATCATTACACCATCAATTTCCAGCTTCATAAACATCATTCTATCTGACACTCTTTTCACCTCCAAAACACACTTCGCATATACTGTTCCTTCAGAATAACTCCTACGCCATTTCTCCTCCCATCCATACCATGATAAAACAATTTGAACCCACCTCCGATACACCTAGCCTTATTCCCCTTCCATCTGGTCACAATATACCAACCTTCCTTCTGTCCGTCATATCAGCTAGCTCTCTCCCTATACCAGTCATACTGCCAACATTTAAAGTTCTGACCCCCCACTACCACAGTCCTAGCCTTTCTCCTCTCTTCCTGCCTTCGGCCATGCCTTCCACCTCTTCTCCTCCTTCGGCCAACAGTAGCCCAATTTCCAGCAGCACCCTGTTGGCTAACAGTACCGGTGGCAGTCGTTGTTAACCCGGGCCTCGACCGATCCGATATGGAAATATTTACTGGTGACTGCATGAAATTATTTGGCGAAGCTTTATGCCGGATGCCCTTCCTGACGCAACCTTCCCCATTTATCCGGGCTTGGGACCGGCACAAAGAAATGCACTGGCTTGTGCATCCCAATGCAGTAGACAATAACTGTGGTTTGAATGAAACACTGTCTATCTCCAGTTACTTGAAACTTAAATCAGAGTTTCATTTTTCTTGATAAATACAAGGGTAGTTCCATTAACAATATGGTTTTTAACTTTTTAAAGAGTCTTTTCACCATTATGTTGCTATATACATTATGGGGGATGAAAGGGGTCACAATAAAATAAAAGAAAATTCAATTAATATTTTGAATGCAGTAAGTTGTACCATTCAGCTGAGCAGGTAATTTTGTAAGTTCACCGTTTAACTTAGAGGCTCTCCCCCCTTCTCTTTTTTCCCTGTCTAAAAAAATATATATATATATATATATATATATATATATATATATATATAAGATATTGCCTGTTATTGACATAGGTTTTTGCTCTTTGTCTAGCTTTACAGAGTGCTTTGCAGTATTCTTACTAGCAGTATATAGACTCGTGTTGCCAAAAGATGTCCCTTATGTACGGGCACACGAGTTGTGTTTATTGTTTAGGACCTCTTCACCTGCAGGATTCGTGCGCTGTCTGCCATGCCTTTAGTTCACGAGTCCTGCAGGAGAGAAGAAACCAGCTAATCTTGAGAAGTTTGCTGAAGAGCCCCTTTGATACTGCCATGAAGGGGACTCGGCCAGCTAAAAATTCTGATAGTCAAGCCTTCATCCTCTTCGGCTTTGAGTTCGGACCCGTCTAAGAACAAGGATAAACCACAAGCTAAGTCAGACCCGATTTTCGGTTCAGACAAGACATCTGCACCTATGGTTCCATCTGTGTCTTCGAAGCCAGTAAGGTCACATAAGCATTCCAGGTCTCCTGCCTTGGAACTGGTGTGGTCCACTACACAGTCTCCATTATTGCAATCTGTGGTGGGTAGTCACTGGTCTTCAACACATTCCTCTCTGTCATCCAGGAGCCTTTCAGATGATGATGTGGAGAGGGTGGTAAAGAGGCTTCTTAGGGCACCAGCACTAGCCAAAATACTTTTGGGCCCATCCCAGATGGATATGGTGCCGACACCCCAAACAACACCTGTCTTGATTCCTCCTCCGACTCCTCTGAGTTTGGTGCCGGTGTATGGAAGTCATAGTGGTGGAACCATCTGTTCCAGTAACCTCTTCTGGTCTTTCGGTTCCAACTACCGCTCCAGTCTCCTCGATGCATCCTTCTATTGAGGGATCTGGGGCTGACTCTCCCTCGTCGGCTCTGGGGGGGGGGGGGATGGCATCGGACCCTTGTCCGACTCTACTCTACTCTACTGCAGCTACTATCCGAGTTCAGTTAGCTGCCATTTCAAATTTCCATATGGGAGAAATGGGTTCCAATATCATGTGCCATAAGTTATGCAAGGCTTTCCTAAGAGGTACTACCCTATTAAGACCTCCGATAAGAGAACCCCCCCCCCCCTGGAATCTAAATTTAGTTTTAGACGCTCTGATTCTTCCTCCCTTTGAACCTTCTGCTTCTTGTTTGCTCAAATTTCTGACTTGGAAGACCCTTTTCTTGGTTGCAGTTACCTCCGCTAGAAGGGTCTGAAAATTACAGGCCTTATCTATTCATCCCCCATACTTGATTTTCCATAAAGATTGTGTTTCTCTCGGAATCAACCCCTCTTTCTTACCCAAGGTATGTTCTGAATACAGTCTGAATCAATCCGTAGAGCTTCCTGTGTTCTTCCCCAATCATGGCAACAAGGCAGAGTGAGTATAAGCTTCATCAATTGGATGCTCATAGACAGCTACATTTCTATGTACACGGGACCAAGGAATTTAGAAAATCTGATCAATTGTTCATATCCTTTGCGGACAATAAAAGAGGTTGTGCGGTCTCAAAGTTGACTTTATCAAAGTGGCTTTCAGACGGTATAAAACGTGTCTACAAGTTGCGTAAACAAATACTTCCAGGGAAAATTAAAGGGCACTCAACAAGGGCCTTGTCTACCTCTGTTGCATTTCAAGCCAGATTGCCTTTTGGTTCGATCTGTGCAGCAGCTACATGGGCTAATCCTCATGCCTTTATCACTCATTACAAAGTAGATATGGCCTCCTGGAACAGGGCATTCTTTGGTTCCCTGGTCCTGAAGAGTTTTTTCCAGTGAGCCATACAAGAACCAGGTGCTGGGGACGCTGTCCCAAACAGCAAAAATGAAGGTGAGATATAGACAACATAACATGAAAAGTTATGTATTCACCATAACGTTTCATGTTTGTTGTCCTTGATCTCGCCTTCCTTCTTGCTTCCCTCCCTCTTTCCCCCTTCCTGGAGGATCAAGAGGAATCCCTTGTTTCATTGGATATACTGGCTGGGTTTCCTTTATACCATTCCTTATGGTCAGTCTCAGTCTACTACTTTACTTTTGTGGAGGGATGACACCTTTATATGCAGGTGTCCTCGGATATGTAAAGTAGAGTACATCTTTTATCTATTTATATGGTCTAGTGCTGGGTTATCACAAACGAGAGCTGGGTAACTACTGCTAGGCATGCTGGGATAGGGGCTAGCCTCGAGCCAGTAAAAGCTCTTGAGCTATAGTATATGGCCGAGGATCGGCTCCGAATCCAAACAGCAAGAAGGAAGGCGAGATCAAGGACAACAAACATGGAACATTATGGTGAGTGCATAACTTCTTTTTTAAAGTGTGTGTATGACTATGTTGATACTTCCTGTGCTATGGCCACTGGTACTGTTTTGCAGAAGTTTGCCTGGCTGCATTATTGTATCTTCCTAGAGGATGTGGAAAATGAGATTTTAAGTCATCATTGGATAGAGATTTAGGTTTTGGTCCCTGTGCTGCTGAGGTTATCAAAAAGTGTGATAAGAGGGGTAAGCTGATACAGTCAATCTGTTGAGATTTTTCAGCCCCCCTTTTCCACCTTTTCCAAGGATTCTCTAGCCCCTCATCCAGTTTTGGCAAGAAACAAAATAAGCAGTCTCAGGAAAATGCTGGTAAAATGACATTTAAGAAGTAATGGCAAGGGGGTTCCAAAAAAATGCAGGGACTCTTCAATATAAAGAACAGCCCAACTAGCCAGAATGACTGTTTAAGAGACTGTGCTCCCCGCTCCCAACCTGGCAGCACCTTTTGCCTTCCAAAATGTCTGAATCTCCACTTCTGTCTTTGGCAACAGATAATTTCAGACAAATGTGTTCTGAAGATCATTCACCAAGGTTAAAGGTGACGGTAGTAGGAACTTCCCCCTCTCTAGGGGGTAATTCCTCATCCACCAGATGTCTCTTTTCCCCCTGTCCTTCAACATATGTTGTCTCAGAGAGTAATAGAGACAGTTCTTTCCAGTTTAGGAAATGTTTTATTCAAGGATAGTTTTGGTGCCAAAGAAAGTGCTTGGAGATCAGTTCTAGATCATTCTTTCTTAAACCATTTTGTGATGGAGCCCAGGTTAAAAATGCTGTCACTTCATAATCTTTACCACTTCTTCCTCATTTAAGTTTCTTAGTAATGCTAGATTTAAAAGATGCTTATCATCACATCTCTACTCATTTAGAGTCAAGCTCACATTATCAGTTCTCTGCCTTAGCCTTTGAATTATCCACTGCACCAAAAGAGTTCACAAAGTCTGTAGTTCCAGTTTTAGCTCATTGTTGGCTATATGGTATCCACATTTTTCCTTATTTACATAACTTCCTTATCTTTGCAGAGTCTTTTTCAAAGTGTCAGGAATCTCTCACGTGGGTGAGATCTCTTACACTAGCTGGGATTCCAAGAAAATATTCAAAAGTCTTTTTTGACTCCATGACATGGGATTGTGTTCCTGGTGTCTTCTAGATATCTCAGTTGAAAGAGCATTTCTTCCACATGAAAAACTAGATCTGTATCTACATCTGTTTCTAGGTTTTTCAACTCAGACTTCGGTGTCGGCAAGGGAATACCTCAGGGTTTTGAGTGTCATGACATCAACGATTTTTATGATATTCCTTGCAAGACTCCTCAAGAGAAAAATACAGTGGTATCTGAAGTCTGTTTGGTCCCAACCCCACAACCATCCATTATCTTTTCAAATCCTAGTTTTAGGATTTGTCAGAAGAGAAATCAGTTGGCGGAGACAACAAATATCCTTAAATCCTTGCCCCCCCCCCCACTCCAAAGCAGTGTGTCACTGCAGAGGCTTTGGACTTTGCTTAGGAAGCAGTGTCAGAAGGGATGAAAGTGCAAGGTGTTTGGGACACTAAGGACGGATGCAAGCACATAAATATAAGAGATGCTTTTTTGTAATCAAGGCAGTCAGACAATGTCACAGTCATGTGGTGCATCAACAAGCAAGGGGTTACCAGGTCTTACCCCCTTTGCAGACTAGCTGTGTTAGCTTGTGATATAGCTTCACTCTGTCGGCATCCTATATCCTGTTGGAGCAAAATTATGTTGGAGACAAGTTGAGCAGGACAAAGGCAGACCCTCACAAATGGTAACTAGATTGGTGGTCTTCCAAGATTTGATCCATCTGTGGAGAGTTAAGTAGATCTGTTTGCCTCCTCTCTGAACAATGAGCTGGCAAAATTCTGCTCCAGGACTCCATGCAAGAAGCCCTGGGAGACGGTTGTCTTTTCTGTTCCTTGGAGAGGAATGTTCACGTATGCTTTTTCTCCCTTTCTTCTGATATCCAGGATAATTCTGAAGATTCAGGACTCCCCAAGATCATTGTGGTGACTCCTGTCTTTCCCAGACAGCAGTGGTTCTCCTTTCTTTTGGAAATGGCCAGGGTCAATTACCACAGGCTTCCTCACAGAATGGATCTACCACACAAGGATGTAGATGTTTGATACACCCCGACCCTAGTCAACTTCAACTGCTTGCTGAATGATATGGTCTTAATTCCCTTTAGACACCTGTTTACTTTGGATGTGCAGCAGGTACTAATGAAGGCAAGAAAGCTTACTACTAGTAAGTCATACATTAGCAAATGGAAAAGGTTTCCTAGTTGTTGCCAGCAACTTAATTAACATCCATTCAGGGCTAGTTTTTGTCTGAGTTACTATCCTTTGGCCTTTTCAGTCCTCCAAGGTTCATTTATCGGCCATTTCAGCATGCCTCCCCCTCTTTCAGTGCATTCTCGTGTCAAAATGTGTTTGAAAGGTTTTTTTTCATGAGAGACCTCCAAGAAAACCTATGACCTCTGTTTGAGATCTTAATTTTGTGTTTGAGAAGTTAACACTTGCTCCATTTGAGCCAGCTCATCTGACTGATTTGATGTTCTTAATGTGGAAAACTGTTTTACTGATTGCTATGATCTGCAGGAATACTATCTAACTTTCAAGCTCTTATAGTGTCAGCCATATCTCATTTTCCACATAGATGGGGTTTCTTTGAGAACGAATCCTTCTTTTATGGCTGAAGTGGTATCTGAGTTGAGTAAAACATCCATATCCCTGTTTTCTTTCCTGAACCTAAAAATGAGGGAGAAAGGATACGCCTTACCTTTAATGTCCACAGATAAGTCAAGTACTATCTTGAAATTACAATATCTTTCAGACCTTATGAGTTTAAGAAGAAGGGGCAACCTGTGTCTTAACAGACTAATCTGATGTTTTCCTCTTCATTACTCATCATGATAGGGTCTCGGATCCAGCTCGGCCACATTCTCCAGACTTGGATCCAACTCTTGAGCTCCTCCCTCTTACCAATAATGCACTATACCCACCCAAGCACCTTAGATCTCATTTGCCGCTTTTGCATCTGGACACGGACCTCTGTGCTGTTGCGCTGTGGTTACTAATTTAATCGCTAAGTACAAAGTCTTTCCTTTGTCCTTTCATTTCCTTTTCTCATTGGCTGCGTAAGTGACATTGTCTGTCTTCCTAGTTAATTTACTTGTGTGTGTGTGTGTGTGTGTATGTGTGTGCGTGTGATTGCAGTTCTCTATAGTTAGGCTCCTCAAATTTTTAACTTTAAACTTTTCTCTTTTATCCTTTTTGTAGTTAAAACTAGTTATAACTAGTAGTTTTCTCGTATTACTGTAGCATGTTTGTTTGTTTTTTTTTGGTGGGCTTTTGGGACAGTTGTCTGTTTGAGTCTTATCTGACAAACCTTCCTTGGGGTTCAAATGTTGCATTACTTGTGGGCATAAGATCCCAAATCAAGATGCCCACAAGGAGTGTGTATATTGTTTGGGTGCTAATCACTTGAAAGCTGATTGTGAAGTCTGTGCATCATTCAGTCTACAAGTGTTCATGGATAGGTGTGATAAGTTAATCTTCTTCCATCTTTGCCTCCTGTGGCTCAGACCCCCTCTGTGGCTTCTTTTTCTTCTTCTAAAGAAGCAAAGAAAGATCTCTCCCTGCCTCTTCAAGAGACCCTCTGGAACCAAAGTCCAAAACTAAGAAAACTTCGGATCTGGACTCCTCTGATCCAAAGAAAGTGCTTACCCTGTCAGATGCACAAGCCTTGTCAGATCCAGGGGGAAGCAGTAACACTGTCATCTCTGTCTTCGTCGGCGCTGATGTTGGATCCTACACCTCTGGATTCAAGAGCTCGGAGCAAGTCTCCCAGCTATTCTGAGAGTTTCAAACTCTCCCGACCTCCCTCATCTTCTTCCAGGTCCTCTAGAAGCTGTTCTGAGGCAGACATGGATAGAATGATGAGGAGATTCCTCAAGGCCCAGATTCAGATGGGGGTAGTGTCAGCTGCATCCCCTATCAGATCTGTGAGCTACCTGAGCTATACCATTAAGATTCCTCCTCCGATCCGACCCTCGGCTTCAGAGTTACAGGTTTCGGGACTCCCAAGTGTGTCGGGTTTGGTGCTGGGGAAGCCTCCTTCCTTGACACTGATGATGCCCCTGATCAGCCCTGTTCCTATCCCCTCGGAGCGGAGTGGATATCGGAGCCAAGGTATTGGTGCCTGATCCAGGGGAGTGGGATCGGCTCCGTCCTTTTCAGAGCTGTCCCTTACCTTGGGCACCTCGGCCCTCGACAGTTTGGGTCCGATCCCTTCTGGAGGTCACAGATCCGGTGTGAGTGCCCTTCATGGCTTTGGGGGAGACTGAGATGGCCTCTCCCGGTCCGTTGGCCTTTCAAGTAGTGGAGTGGATTTTCTCCCAAGGTGGAGAATCCGTCACCTCATGTCCCACAACCCATCCTTGTTACTCCCTTTGGGTCAGGGCCTTGAGCTCATATGTCCTGAGTCAACTCATCCCAAGCAGACTCCAGGATCTCCCTGCCCAGGAGGGATCCCCTTCTTCCCATACTTCCCCGGAGTACCCCACTGAGGAAGTTCCCTGGAAGAAGATGTGCAAAAGGAGGCACATTGACTCCCCGATGTAGTCATTAAATGAAGAAACTGACTTTTTGATGAGAGAGAAGGATCCCCCTCAGTCTCCACCTGAAGATGCCTCCTTTGCAGACATTCTGGAAATTCTGAAGCAGAAAGGTGGGTGGTCTGCCCAACCTCCTCCTCCTGAGGAATCCGTGTTCCTGATGGCTTTTGGGGTTGGCATATCTGTGTCCTGGGTGACTGCCCCCTATTTCTCTCCCCTCCCCCCAGGGATGACCTTGTTGATTTGGTTTTCTGCAAGGCATGGAAGGAACCAGATACCACAAGCCCATTCCCAAACTCCCCAATAGGTTCCTGACTCCAGCAGCTGACAGAAAACATTGGAGTAAGGGTGCCATAGTTGATGCCATCATGGTGGCGGTGGCTATAAAAAATGAACTGGCAGAGGCGACTGCCAATATCCATCCACCTAACAAGGAGTCTAGAGTGTTGGACAGGATTGGAAAGCACATTTACACCTCAGACGCTTTTGCTCTGTGATCATTAAATTACCTAACTCACTTTACCCGGCTTCAGAGAGATATGATCAAGGAAATTTTAGCCTCTCTCTCCAGGTCCATGCCTGCGGAGGGTTGTAAGAAGCTTTCTCCCAAGTTGGCCACTCTGTCGTTCATTGAGAATTCCTCGATGAGGCTAATCTACCATACAGCAGAAGGTACCTCACAAGCTGCCAATTCAGGACTGTCCCTAAAGAGGCATGCCTGGATATGGCTATGTGGTTTTGCAGATCCTTTTAAGGCATCCTTTGTTAATGCCCCCTTTGATGGCTCTTCACTGTGTCGGTTAGAGATACTCTCACCTCGCAGTGAAAAGGATGGGAAGACCCTTTCTGCTGTAGGAATCAAGTTTTCTATGCCTCAGAGGTCCTTTTCCAGGAACCAATGAGGAGGCAAGAAAATGTGGTTCCATAAATCCCAAGGGCCTTTTTAAGACCCACGCAGGTAACCCTTCTCTAGAGGCAGAAGAGGAATGTTTATTGTTAGGCATTGCCCTAGAGACAGAGGGGGTCTGCAAACCAAGGCCTTCAGAGACACCGTCTCCGACGAGCCCTATCAGCGCTCCTGAAGCACTGGCTGACTTTCCATCTCTGGAGGCAGTCGGGGGTCGACTTGCTTTGCACTCAGATGCCTGGAAGCACTTAACACAAAATCCCTGGGTGCTAAGAGTGATATCCAGAGGCTACTAAATTCCCTTTTTACTTCCCTTTCCAAATGCCAACAAGAAACTCCCTGACATGCCACCCAGTCAGAGAGAGCAGGCAGCACAGGAAGTTCAAAAACTGCTGCAAAGATTCATCCAAGAGGTCCTGACCAAACAAAAAATGTTTTGGAACCTATTTCCATTTCTTTTTGGTGCCAAAAAAAGATAAGGGACCTAAGACCTATACTTAAGCAAATTGAATCTTTATGTAAAAAAGTCGAGGTTTCGAATGGTTATGGCCCAGTCCATTCTGCCACTATTGCACAAGGATGATTGGATGTCTACTATCGCATCAAAACAGACAGATGCTCCAGGAGATACCTGTTCTTTCAGCTGGGAGCCAATAACTTTCAGTTCAGAGCACTGCCATTTGGGCTCACCACAGCCCCCAGGTGTTCACCAAATGCATGGCAGTCTTAGCAGCTCACATGAGAGTCAAAGGATTCCGGGTGTTTTCATACTTAGACAATTGGCTCCTTACTTCTTCCACGTGGCATCAGCTTATCCACGTCAAAGTTTGTCTAATTCATCTCTCACATTCCCTGGGCATCAGTATAAATCTTAACAAATCCAAGCTGACTCCTGTGCAGAGCCTAGAGTTCATAGGAACGCAGTTGAACACGAGGGATCAAATAACTTCTTTTCCCTTTCACCATATAACAACACTGAGGAATCAAGTCTGGGAATTACTATCCACCAGTCTCCCCTGCATGGCTTAGAAGTCCTAGGATCCCTGTCAGCAACAATTTTGTCAGTTCCTCTAACAAGGTTTTTCATGTGAATTCTTCAATGGACATTAGCAGTACAATGGTCCATTCTCTGCCAACCACTATTTTTTCCCATCAACTTGACACCAATCTGCAAATGTCACATCCATTGGTTGATTCAGTCCCTTCTCAACTCCCACTTCAATAGCCACAGTGACCACAGATGCTTCCCAGTTTAGGTTGGGGGGCATTACAAGGGGAAGATGGTCCAAGGCACGTGGTGCCTCATGGAGACAAGGTTGCATATCGATGTCCTTGAGATGAGAGCAGTTCTGCTAACTTTGCAAGCCTTTTGGGATGCTCCCTTTGGGGACTATTGCAGTTCACACCAACAACATATCTGTAGTTTGGTTCATCAACAAGCAAGGAGGAACCTGTTCTTACCCTTTGTGCAGGGAGGCCACGAGGGTGTGGGAATGGGGATTATCTTTCGACTGCTTTCTGGTTGCAACACACATTCTGGGGAAACCAGTGAGCTGGCAGACAGACTCAGCAGATCTATCCTGATTTCGCATGAGTAGTCCCTCATGGAGAACATGATCTTCAACCGCTGGGGCCAGCCTTGCTGCGACCTTTTTTCCTCCCTCCTCAACAAAAAGTGCAGCGAGTTCTTTGCTCTGATCCCCACTCTGTGGGAGTCCCAGAGGGACGCTGTGGTGCATGATTGGCCCCATGGTCCCCTGTATGCTTATCCCCCTCTTCTGCTTATCCCAAAGTTTCTTCAGAAGGCAAGCAGGCTGAAGAGCTCAGTCATCCTCATTGCTCACTTCTGGCCTCGACAAGTATGGTTCCCCTTCCTCTGGTCTCATCTGAAATATCCTCCATGGATCCTGGACCTAAGACAGGACATCCTCTCTTACCCATCAGGAATGCAGTACCCAAATCTTCATGCCCTCAGGTTGACCATATGGTTTCTCCACTTCCAGCCAGGCTTTCTTCCCCAGTACATAACCTAATCCTAGCCTTGCAAAAGGCTTCAACTAAGAAAGTTTATAACAGTAAGTGGAAAAGATTTGCTGTTTGGGCTACAAATAGAAATATTGTTCCTTTCTCAGTACTAGTCTCAGATGTTTTGCTGTTTCGTAGTACCCTGTTTAAGGAAGGAGCTAGCTTCTCTACCATCAAGCTTCAGTTAGCTGCAATTTCTAGCTTTCATACTACTAGCCAGTCACGTTCCCGGTCTACTTTTAGATTATGCAAAGCCTTTATGAAAGGTATTTTCTTGCTGAAACCTCCCGCTAAGGACCCTTCCCCACCTTGGGAGACCTCACTGTCATGCTGCGGAGTTTGACTCTGAGACCTTTCAAGCCAACGTTGTGACATGAATGTTTTGTCATGGTAGACAGTCCTTTTAATAGTTATTACTTTAGCAAAGAGAATTTCTGAAGTACAGGTGTTATCTTCCAAACCTCCTTACATAATCTTTCATAAGGACAGTGTTTCTCTATGTACCAATCCTTCCTTTATGCCTAAAGTAGTCACGGAAAACAATATTAGTCAATCCATTCACTTACCAGTATTCTTTCCAAATTTGTCTAACAAAGGAGAGTATATTCTACAGCTTCTCGATGTTCATGGACAACTACATTTCTATCTGTGCAGAACTAGGCAGCACAGGAAGTCAGACCAATTGTTAGTAAATTTCTCTGCTAGGAAACGAGGCCGAGTGGTCTCTAAGATCACGTTAGCAAAATGGATTACTGCTTGTATCTTTATTCACAGAAGGGCCTAGAACTGACCCGACCTCCTAGGGCACATTCTACCAGAGCTATGGCTACTACTTCCCGGCTTCTCATATAGAACCTCCATTGATGATATTTGCACAGCAGCTACATAGTTCAGCAATCAAACCTTTGTTGCACACTATAAATCAGTTATTGTCTCGAGGAGCAGGGCTTCCTTTGGCTCGAAGGTGCTCCAGCATATTCTTCCATGAGGGCCACCCTGGAATCATGTAACTGGGGACTCTGACCCTATCATGAGGAGGAACGAAGAGGACAACATCAGATTAGAAACTTATGTCTTACCATAACTTGGCATCTGTGTTGTCCATCTTCATTCCTTCTCATTTTCCCACCCAGCCATCTTCCTTTCTCATTCTTCTAGAGAATTATGGAAGCTGATGGGACACTTAGGTCCCATGTCTGAGCCTCATCTGCCTTTCTTCTATCCTTTCCTGGTTATGGATGTAAGGAAGTCAGCAAACTCAATCTGAGGTGCTTGAGTGGGTATAAGGTAAGATCTTGAGTCAGATCCAAGTCTGGAGAATGTGGCTGAGCTAGGTCCGAGGATTGGATCCGAGACCCTATCATGAGGATGGATGAAGATGGGCAACACAGATGCCAAGTTATGGTAAGACATACCTTTCTGTTTCCAAATGGTTGTCTCAAGGCTATTGCCTTTTGTTATTCTTGCCACAACTAAACTATTCCAGGCAGGGTCTAGGCTCACTGTACTTGGGTCGTGGCTTCATCTATGGCTTTTTGGAAGGGTTGGATTATAGAAGTATTCCAGAAGCAATAACGTGCTCCTCTGTACATCCTTTTACAGAGCACTACAAGCTCAATTCAGGATTTTGAGTCTAGATCAGGTTTTGCTAGGATCCTTCCCCTTCCACATCCAAAATGTTATAAGCTAAGGTGATCTACCTATATAAATAAGGCTATTGCAGCAGTGATCAATATGAAGAACATAGTACAGTTGTGTAAATAAACTTACCATAACCATAGATGTTTGAATGATGACTGCTATAGTAGCTACTCTGTGCCTTCATCCCCTTGTTTTTTTGATTGTTAGGGTGTGTATATATGTATATATTTTCAATGCTAGCTGTGTCTTCTCAGGACTCTGCTTCCCTCTCTCAGTTGACATGAAAGCTGTGTAGCAGTTTTCACTCAAACGTGTTTTTAGGCAGCTGAGCTAAAGCTGCGTAATGGTTTGAGCTCGTGGAAGGTGCCCTGAAGCTTTGGAAGCGGTCTGGCTTTTGTATCCTTAGCAGAGTATAACCCATATAGCTAAAGGCTACAACTGCAGCAGTGATCATTCAAACATCTACTGTTAGGTAAGTGTACATACACAACTGTACGTTATCATTAATGCCTCCTTTATCTGTTTTATCTGTATTTGTTGGGAATCATATGGTTCAAACTGCAGCTTATCAAATGTTGCTTCAGCTAATTAAGCTAAGCAAAAGTTGTTAAAGTCACTGACTGCTGCTTTTGCTTATTGCTTTGAAAGAAATGTTCCATATGAGGAAAACTAGCATGAAGTTGCGGTGTACAATTTTCCCACATAATCTTTGTTCTGGTTACTGCTACATGTCTTTTAATGTGATACAGTGAACTTTGAGACTGCTGCAAAGGGATATTGTCTTTTTCCCCCCAGGGTACAGTGATCTCTGAGTTGGTATGCAATTTTGGTGGGGTCTGGGTGCAAATTTTTCTGCATGGTTATATGGAAGAGATCTCAGCTCCTACAGAAGACACCTTTTTTGGACTTTAATTTGAATGCAGACTTTTCTTGCAATCCTGTATTCACTTGATTTGGTTAATTGAAACATGATAAATTGAATTTCATTTCATTGAACTTTATTGCAACTTTACAAACATATATGTACGTGTTTGTGTGTGTGTCTCTGTGTGCATGCATACATACTACATATGTTTTCAAATCACGTTACCAGCATTAACATTTGCACATTTATTAAGACAGCAGGCTGTGTAATTTTGCCTTGTGCACATGGCTGGCTGCTATAATGTTTTTTTCAACAAGGTTTATGAGTTGCACAGTGTTTTACTAGTATTGCTTGCTGCTATAATTGACTTATCGAGAAGACAAAAAAAAAAAAAGCTGCCAAAACATTTAAAACAATTTTATACCCATTTTAGGTGCAGGAAAACCACCGATGTTTGGAGACTATGAAGCTCAGAGACACTGGCAAGAAATCACGTACAACTTGCCTGTCAAACAATGGTTGGTTGGTCTGTCTGATTTATTTGTTTCTCACTTGTTCACTGTGGCACATATTAAAACCGTTTTGACCTTTATGTTGCTAGCATGAAAAAGAGGTCTGAACTATAAGAATTTTTTTCTGTGCTGGGCAGCATGTTTTGCAGTTGCATCAAAAATATGCAGTGGTCCTGATAGCCACTTTAAAAGGTAGACTTCTCCAGTGAAATGAGGACCAAGGTATGTAGTTTGTATAGCAAGTAGATGTCTGCAGAATATGACTTTATTATGCATGAACTTGTATCACTTGCCAATTCATTACACGCCTGTAATATAAATTTCATTAACATTTTCTGATTTATTATTGTACATTTTGTGTGTAACAGTTGAGCCTGATGTAGGGAGTTGCATCTGCTACACTTTTAGGACTTAGACCAGCAGTTCTAAGTCAGTTCAGCCAACAAAACCTTCTCATGCTACTGTAACCCCTCTCATTGCTTATAATCTGTTGCACCTGAAGCCCTGACTTCCAAAACTCTACAACTTTGGTTGAAGACAGTTGATGAAAAATGCCCTCAGGCTACTGTGTCTGTTTACAGATGTTTGAGTGTTTTTTCTATGGATGCATGTCAGATAATTTCTTTTTCTCTCTTTTTTTAGGTATTGATAACTGTTCTTACAGTTCTTCTTTAGCACCATTTCTGAAAGTTTTATGCTAATGTGTTTGTCTTATCTTGAAATATCACTTGTATTTTATTCCTGACTGTGGAAAAATTTAAGAAGCATTCCTTCTTAAAGTGTTCCTGCTGAACTAAATTTTCCATGCAGGACTAACGGTAGATGTTTAAAGTGCCTTGGAGAAGTGTTACATTTGTGAGGCTTTTAAGCTATCTGCTCTTAAGAAATGATGTAGGAGATTGGAGTTTGAGAAGCTAAGGTCAAGGGGCATTTTCCTTAATTTCAAAATCTCCTTCCAAGAGATTGCTAGAGAAGGATATTACTAAGCCAGTAAAGAAGCCTGTGTTGCAGATGGAGCAAGTGCATGCTGACCTGAATGCAGTGCCTATTTGTTATTTGAGATTTTTAAGCTGCTATTAGATAATGTTTTCAAAAGCCTAGGTGGGGTGGCTGTAATCTCCAGAAGTCCTAACAGAATTGTGTGACAGCCCAAAAACATTCCCAGTTGTGTGCCGAATCTGCTGGTGGACTTAGTGATGGTAGTTGCCACCTTGAAGAAAGCATTTGAGCCTCAGGCTGAGAATGTGCACCCTTGCAGTAGGTAATTATGGACTTTAGACTGGAGAGGCAGGTGTTTGCATCCCCTACCATGCGTCTATATTACATTATCGAACTTTTAAAAGTTTAAACGTCATTATGGTCGACATCATATGATTGAACTTTTAAAAGTTCAGAAATGTAATAAAAAAAATAAACCAAAGAAAAAACCTACCTGAACTGTTTAAGGGGGGGGGGGGGCTGCACACCCCCCACTCTTTAAATATACCAACTCCGAGATCGCACTACAGTGCAGAAAATGGAAATATTCCCATTCTGCACTGTACGGAGATCTCTGTTGAAACGTTCAAACTTTAAAAAGTTCAGTCATATGGTGTAGACCATATGACATTCAAACTTGTATGACAAACATGATATAGACCCCCCCATACCATTGCCATCTGTGCACTAAATTATCAGATTTGCATGCAGAGATTTCAGAGGGACTTAATTAAATATGTACAAAACTAGAGAAGATGCCAGATATAGAGGTGGACAAGAAACTTCAATTCCAAGTAACAAACTTAGCTTCAGTCAGCAGTTCCATCTCCTGTATATTACTGTTGATGGAGCTGCTACAGCAGCAGGCAGTTACTTTCCTGTTCAGTAACATATCTTGCTTTGTCTCTTGTATTTTCCAGAGAACACTAAGATCCAGGTCATAAGTGCCCCTTTCAAATGTTTTCCTTGCTGTTTGGTGAGTCATTAAAGGCCAGGCTTGGAAAGCAAGAATATGAGGGCAACATGCAAACCAAGGTGAGCATTACATTTCAGGATCCTCATTAGGTGTATCCAAAAATAGACTATAATCCCTGCCAGCTTTGGTCCCAGTGTCCACAGGAAGATAATCTCAGAGGTTCTGGGAAATGACAAAAGGCTGCAGCAATTTTCAGAATGGTTGTGGTCCCAGAGGACATGGTAGCAAGTAAATCGGGGATCATATGGTGTTTTTTTGTGATCATAGGTTCATAGATTAGTACTAAGCTAACTTGCTCTTGCGAGTCATTTTAAGCCTAGCCAATTATCCCTTGTGAGACTCAAACCCTACACCTTGTATTTGCAAGGCAAACACCTTAATCATTAGGCCACCCTCCCAACATATGACCCTTCTTTAAGAAGTCAAGTCTCCTGTCCCAGAACACTTGTCTTAACTGCTCCTCCCTGGAAGGAGATGGAGGCAGAATGTCTCTCCACGTGCCAGTGTGGGAGGTCATCAGACATGATATTTAAAAGACTTGATATCTAGATATGGTTTTGTATCCTTCTGCAGCCACAGTCATCCTTACAAGATACCCCATTGCATGAAAAGGCTGCACTGAGCTCAGTCATTCAAGGCCTTTTGTCAAAGAACCATCCAGGATGTCTCACCAAACCAGAGAGGGTGTGGATTTTACTCAGAGATATTTTTAGCACCTGCAAAGAATCGGGAGCTTGGGGCCCTTCTCAGTCTGAGAGGCCAAAATGTTCACTTTGTCCAAATGTTCTTGTCGATAGAGTACTGTCTGTCCTTCCTTGTCTGCCTAAAGGGGATTGTATGTTCTGTATGGATCTTCAGAATGACCAAGGAGTCCTGGAAGATCCTTCATTTTTGTATTATTTATTATTTACATTTGTTTACCAGGAAATTCCGACTGGACGCAGGTCCTTTTTCAGAGGATGCCCGGGGAGAAAAGCTCCAAATCATGTACATGATAGAGATACAAAGTTGCAGCAATAGTAAACAACATTACAGGTTGTTTACTGGTCACAATTTTAAATTTAGAACGCTACAGCTGGTTCATTCAAATAAAAGAAAGGGAGATACTTTCAATGAATTAGAAAGCATAGAATTAGAATGGATTATTCGATTTAAAGCACACTACACCCCAGGTTTGAACCAGTATATTAGTATTAGATCAGTACTTAAAAAGAGAAGCTTGAAATGAATAATTTTAGACATCACATATAAACTAACTATATCTAGTATAATACAAAATAATGTAATTTTAAATACATATACAATATACATATACCCTTTTTGGATAGTTTGAGTTTCTCTAGGGTCATTTTGCTTTCCTTTTTTACACTACGGAAAAAAAATTTTTAAGCACAATATTACTATATTATATAGAAGTTATATGAACTCTATATTCATATATTTGTTCATGTCTCATTTTTTCATGATTTTTCTCTTAGTATATAATACATATATATATATTTTTTTATTCATTCTAATCTATATACCACAATATCATAAATATTTTACAACAGCTATATACATACTGCTGCTATCCAAATTATTGGAATTGGACTTTGGTTTTTATGTTTTGTTTTTAGCAACTCATATATATGAAATAAATAACAAAGAATTAGTTGATTGTACCATCCTTATTTCTTATGAAGTAGTTTTACATATTAAAAGAGTTTTTGAAAGTTAATACATATATATATTTATTCTTATCTATATTTTTTAAAATATTATATAACATATATCTTCATAAAAGATTCATTTACACAATGACATAGTTACATCTGTATTTACTAAAAGATTGCATTTCTATAAGTGGAATATTAGATGGGATACATCAAGTTTTTAAATAAATAAATATATATTTTTCATATATGTTTTTAAAAATTTCTTAATAAATTATTTATACATATAAAGAGAACAAAATATATTTTTATATCTATACATATAAAATTTTGAATATTTAGATATAGTATAAGATTATATTTATTTTGTATATATTTTTATACTTTATTATATATTTAAATTCTACATACTTTGTGTTTTTTCTATATTATTTATTTCTATATATTCTTTGCTTATGTATTATGACATAAGTAAATATTAAATAATATAGTAAGAAATTCTGGGTTTAGCTCTATTTTCATATACGGGTCTTTGTGAGTCACCTTTTAACAGACATGAGTATCCTCAATACACATCATTTTAGCACAGAAGCATTCAGACGAGTCGGTCTTGGAACACATACATCCTTTCATAAAATATATAATATATATTGATGGACAGTTACCTCTATCGTTATTTGTATATTCTCATGAATGTGTTGCATTTTGCGTGTCTGTGGTTTTTTCGATAAATGACATACGTAAAGATTTTATTCTTTTCTAATATACATTTTATTACTGTATATTTATACATTTTTTGAATGTGTCTCTAAATAACGTATTTTAATTTCTAGTTAGAATAGATGTAAATGAATGCTCTTTTTACATATATTTCTTATAATAACAGATATATACTCAGCGATATATGTTTTACGGAATATGTGCTGAGCTGTTCTATTTTATATTTTGAGACAGCTATGATCATTTTTAGAATTGTACTTACATCTTACAACTACACTTTGACTTTTACAACTAGTTTCTGTAATTAATTGTTTAAGTGAATAATTGATGGTGATGATTACCACTTAGTTTTGGTATATAAGGATGAAGTTTTGTTACAAATTCATTAGATCTGAAGAAGCGTACAGTCCGTACGTGAAAGCGCTCATCCTTTTTTATGTCTTTATCCAAATAAAGAAGTTGTTTGCTGCATTATCGTGGTGGTCTTCATACTGTTTTTTTCTACAATATTCACTTGGATTTAGTGGTGAAGACCTTTGGAGGCTAGCTGAGGTTGTGTATACTTCAGTTGTTGCTACTCTCTATTTTACTTTTGGCTGCCTACACACGATGGATGCTATTGCAATTGAACTAGACTATGCACCGGATAAACAGACTGGGGTAAGAAAATGGAACAGCTTATTTGAACTGAAAGACAATCCATTACTTAATATGGAATTTACCCCAACTACTATGAATGTAGAAAAAGGAAATGTAGATAAGCAAAAAGAATTTAATGTTGTCTCCAAAGATTTAGAAAATACATTATACAAATTACACAGACTGATTTGGCAGAGACGACATCTAGAAGCGTGCCTGCACTTCAAAGTGATCCCAAGGGGGATGAGAGTTCTCTGTATGCCCACATACGGAGAAACCCACCCGGAATTACTCAGAAGATGGCAACAGTTGAATCTAGATTTGGGGTTTAACTACATAAAACTCCTTATAGAGTATTTCCTACCTATTGAAAAAGAACTGAACTTACAAGCTGAAACCCTAATGAAAGACATCACAGCTAATTTTAAGGGGGAATTTTTTCAACAGAAACTAGATAATATCTATTGCCAGTTATCTGCATATGGAGACAAGTTACAACAAATCAAAACACGCAAACTTTATACAGATTTTACTAATAACCAAGTTTTTGCTTGGCCAAGATATCGAGGAACAACAACAACTGAAACTGTCCCCAATACGAGCATTAATCAATCAGAAGAATGCTCTACTAATGAAAGTAATGTTTATTCTTCATTGAATGACAATTCCACCTTAAAGAATCCTGTTTCTATGGCTGACGCATCCACATCATTCGTAACACCCATGAACACAACGAATCGTGATGTTAGAGATACTCCCCCTCCCAACCAACAAGTGCTGGCGCAACAGAGTACTAATACACAGGGCGCGAAACCGAAAATAAAACAAGGCAACTTAGAGGGTTTTTTACCCTTACCAATGAAGTTCCGAAAGAATTTCCAGAGCAGATCCAGGAGCAGAGGGCGAACAAACGAACCTTGGCAACAGGAACCGGAGAAGAGAATAATGAACCTGGTGTTTTATTTGTCACAACGGACTTTGACTGAGACTGATTGTTTGTTGTTGAATAAAGGTCTTTCGTTCATACCAGCCAAGGTTAGTAACATAAGTGAAATTTTAACTGACCTGTGGCTATTTGTTCGTAATATTAATTTGAAATGCGTTTTTGAAAAGAATGGAACTAAACCTGTGAATAATGATACTAATGAGACTTATGTTTTTAAAAGGAAGAGTACATTTACCCCCTCCCCGACACCAGTCACTGAATGCTTCATGAAAGCATGTGAAAAAGATTTTTATAGATATTTTAATATGAAAATGAAAAGATTATATACTAACATGTCTCACTTAGAATGGGAATCTTTGTATGCTCTACAACGTGATAGTAGTATAATAATTAAACCTGCTGATAAAGGTGGTGGGATTGTGGTGTTAGATAGTTTAACCTACAATACCACAATGCATACCATGCTTAAAGACACAGATACTTATAATGAAATTAACACTATGGATTTAACTAAACTTATTTACACAGTACATCATGAACTGTATGACTTCCTAATGTGTAGACAGATTGATCATGATCTCTATCTATATTTTCTAGTAGAACAGCCTAAAATCCCATATATAAAGGGACTGCCAAAAATACATAAAGGCATAATACCACCACCTCTACGACCCATCGTTGTTGGAGATGGATGGGTTACAGAAACAATGTCAGTATACATAGAAAGAAAATTAAGACCTATTGTTGATGATATTACATCTATATTAAGAGATACATATCAACTGCTAGATGTACTAGAGAATTTTAAAGAAGGAATTCCAGTTAATTGTCTTCCAATAAGCATGGATATGAAGAATTTATTTACATCTATACCAAATAGCTATGGTTTAGAAGCTATTAGACATATCATTAATGATAGTGGTAGATTTAATACTAATGAATAGATTTTACTGAATGCAATCCTTGAACTTATATTAAATAATAATGTTTTCATGTATGATAATACCTTGTTCCTTCAGCAATGGGGAGTGGCTATGGGCACTCCCTGTGCGAATACGTACGCGAATTTAGTGGTCTACTACTGGGAATGCATGCATTTATTCAACCATGAAAATTTCAAAAAGATGTTATTATATAAACGCTTTGTGGATGATATCATAATTTTCTGGAATGGCACATTAGATGAATTTTTAGAATTCGTAGAATATTTAGAATCTACTACTTCTTTCTTCAAGTTCACTGTTGAACACTCCATAACCAAGATAGATTTTTTAGATATCACCATTATAAAGGATGAGGATGGCCTTCTACATCATACCATCTTCAGGAAACCATGTTGGAAAAATACATTGTTGGAATACAGTAGCATGCATCCCAGACATATATTTCGCAATATTATAAAAAGCCAATATATTAGAATTGATAAATTATGTAAGGACAGTGAAGATAGATTCATACAAATATCTAAATTAGAAGAAATGTTTTTAGAGAGAGGATATAATGTGGATTTAATTCATTCAGTAAAACAGTCCCTTCAATCATCTCAAATTTCAGCTACACATAGAACAAGTATACAACAAACTCAAGGGGGACATCGTCCTAATAAACAACTAATATCTTTCCAAACCAGATATACTAGTGATAATAAATCCATTACTGATATTATACATAAAAATTGGCATATCCTCCTGACTGATGAAGATGTAAAGAAGTTAGTGGGAGAAAAACCGAGGTTTATATATAGTAATAGTAAGAATTTAAAGAGATTGCTATGTGTAGAAAAGAATAATGATAATGATTATAATGAAAGAAATACGATACAAGTAGGTCATATGGATAGATTGACTAGATATAATAAGCCAGGGACATATCCATGTAATACATGTAGCATGTGTAGCTATATTTCAAAAGATATAAATTTTATACATCCAATGATGGATGTTGTTTTTGAACCAAATTTCAGATCCAGCTGCACTAGCTCTAACTTAATATATTTAGCAAATTGTCAGGACTGTGAGGCATTCTACATAGGGATGACAACTAGATCTTTGAAATAACGTATATACAATCACATATATGATATTAGGAAGAATGACCAAAAGAATGCTTTAGCTAAACATATTACAAACAACCCTGGTCACAATTTTAAATTTAGAACGCTACAGCTGGTTCATTCAAATAAAAGAAAGGGAGATATTTTCAATGAATTAGAAAGCATAGAATTAGAATGGATTATTCGATTTAAAGCACACTACACCCCAGGTTTGAACCAGTATATTAGTATTAGATCAATACTTAAAAAGAGAAGCTTGAAATGAATAATTTTAGACATCACATATAAACTAACTATATCTAGTATAATACAAAATAATGTAATTTTAAATACATATACAATATACATATACCCTTTTTGGATAGTTTGAGTTTCTCTAGGGTCATTTTGCTTTCCTTTTTTACACTACGGAAAAATTTTTTTTAAGCACAATATTACTATATTATATAGAAGTTATATGAACTCTATATTCATATATTTGTTCATGTCTCATTTTTTCATGATTTTTTCTCTTAGTATATAATACATATATATATTTTTTTTTATTCATTCTAATCTATATACCACAATATCATAAATATTTTAAAACAGCTATATACATACTGCTGCTATCCAAATTATTGGAATTGGACTTTGGTTTTTATGTTTTGTTTTTAGCAACTCATATATATGAAATAAATAACAAAAAATTAGTTGATGTACCATCCTTATTTCTTATGAAGTAGTTTTACATATTAAAAGAGTTTTTGAAAGTTAATACATATATATATTTATTCTTATCTATATTTTTTAAAATATTATATAACATATATCTTCATAAAAGATTCATTTACACAATGACATAGTTACATCTGTATTTACTAAAAGATTGCATTTCTATAAGTGGAATATTAGATGGGATACATCAAGTTTTTAAATAAATAAATATATATTTTTTATATATGTTTTTAAAAATTTCTTAAATTATTTATACATATAAAGAGAACAAAATATATTTTTTATATCTATACATATAAAATTTTGAATATTTAGATATAGTATAAGATGATATTTATTTTGTATATATTTTTGTATTTTTATACTTTCTTATATATTTAAATTCAACATACTTTTAGTGTTTTTTCTATATTATTTATTTCTATATATTCTTTGCTTATGTATTATGACATAAGTAAATATTAAATAATATAGTAAGAAATTCTGGGTTTAGCTCTATTTTCATATACGGGTCTTTGTGAGTCACCTTTTAACAGACATGAGTATCCTCAATACACATCATTTTAGCACAGAAGCATTCAGACGAGTCGGTCTTGGAACACATACATCCTTTCATAAAATATATAATATATATTGATGGACAATTACCTCCATCGTTATTTGTATATTCTCATGAATGTGTTGCATTTTGCGTGTCTGTGGTTTTTTCGATAAATGACATACGTAAAGATTTTATTCTTTTCTAATATACATTTTATTACTGTATATTTATACATTTTTTGAATGTGTCTCTAAATAATGTATTTTAATTTCTAGTTAGAATAGATATAAATGAATGCTCTTTATACATATATTTCTTATAATAACAGATATATACTCAGCGATATATGTTTTACGGAATATGTGGTGAGCTGTTCTATTTTATATTTTGAGACAGCTATGATCATTTTTAGAATTGTACTTACATCTTACAACTACACTTTGACTTTTACAACTAGTTTCTGTAATTAATTGTTTAAGTGAATAATTGATGGTGATGATTACCACTTAGTTTTGGTATATAAGGATGAAGTTTTGTTACAAATTCATTAGATCTGAAGAAGCTTACAGTCCGTACGTGAAAGCGCTCATCCTTTTTTATGTCTTTATCCAAATAAAGAAGTTGTTTGCTGCATTATCATGGTGGTCTTCATACTGGTTGTTGGCTTTAATACAGTAACATTATTAGAGCCGGTCATTACCAGTTCAGGACATTGCCCTATGATGGTAGACATAAGATTTTGAAAATCTGCACCAAATGAGACATGGGATCCAGTAAATGGGACCACTGGACTCTTATGGTCCATTTAAAGTCCATTAAGCTAGGCTTACTATACAGAGTTAAGCCATACCTAACCAAGGCCACTAGACATTCCATAGCTAGGACCCATCTACTCTTCACCCTTCTATATGCCTCAAAAGTATTCACTAATCTCAGAAAATCAGTTTTAAACAAACTGGAGTCCTGCTTTAACAAAAATCTTAAGATTTGCTACTAACCTCCCTTACAGATCACATCACTGCACAGCACTTCATAAACTAAATTGTATCGAACCACCAAATCTCCTATCCCTCAACCAACTAACTTTTATTCATTCAAGAGCTTAGTGCAGCCCTACTCAAATGGTAGGCCACTAAGATCCTCCAACAAACTACTATTCAAAGTAACTAAATCTAATTGTTATGGTAACGCTGTTCTCTCACCAGATATCTAAGTCCTGGAATTCCACGCCTCAGACAATACTAAATTCTAGCAACACATTTAAACTACTGCTTAAAGAACACCTAGCCAAAAACTGGCTTTGCTCCTGTACTAATCCAGGCTGATCATTCTGTCCTTTCATGTTCTTACAACCAAAATTACTAAATTCTAACATCCAAATTATCTCTTCACTCACAGAATTCCAGTTTCTCTCTACCTATCTCAAGCTCACCACGGCTTCTCTTTTTATCTACCTATCTCAGGCTTCATACAGTTTCTTCATATTCTCTCTTTCTTGTACTTCACCTCAATATTGCCTTAACTATCACTGTTTAGAACAAGTAACACTAGCATAGCAACAATCAGCATATTCTTGTTCATATACTATATATATGTATCTCATAAATATTTAACCCAAACCATATTGATCTACTGATCACTCGTTTCTCTATGATGGCACACACTTTTTCATAGGTTCATAGGTTCATACTAGGCTATCTGCCCTAGGGCATTTATAAGCCTAGCCAGA
The DNA here is from genome assembly GCF_019279795.1 of Protopterus annectens. Taxonomy (NCBI): domain Eukaryota; kingdom Metazoa; phylum Chordata; order Ceratodontiformes; family Protopteridae; genus Protopterus; species Protopterus annectens. Next base: position 728,677,082 of record NC_056744.1, read on the forward strand.
GTATGTTTGGCCTTTGCCACCCATTTTAAAATAATTTTGCTGTGCCCTTTTTCAAAGTTAGTATACTGTGCCTCTGTCTAACAGTGACACAGAAGTGATACCCGGGGTAAACCTACGATCTCCCATCCACTCATCAAGATTCCTCTTGAAGAGAGTCAATGAGGGACTCTGCCTAACCTGGACTGGGAATTTATTCCAGAGTGAAGGGAGCCTCTGGGTTATGAATCTGTCCCTCCAGCATGTCCTATTTATTTCAGTGCTGAGGTTCAAGTCTCTCGAGCGCGTAGTTTATTTGTTAGCTTTCTTTTTTCCACTTTATATTACTCAGTCAATTTTTATTGTTTATGTGTAAACTGTTTGCTACCTATATTTTAAGTTATGTATTCTTGATTATCGATTTCTTGTATTGTTTATAATGTGTTTTTGTAATGGAGCTTTTATCCCCAGGCCTCTGCTGAAAAAGGGCCACTGTCCCAGTCTGAGATCCCCAGTAAACAAATGTAAAATAAAATAAAGAATTTCATTGGGTACCTGGTGTAGGGTTTCCATAAGAATTGTAGATGCAATTATACATGGTGTCTTCGGGCCAAAATGGGCAAATATTCACTGGAATTCCAGAAGTACAGGATCTTGTTTTGAAGAGACTGAACACTGTCAATAAAAAGAGGTGTCATGTATGCAAATGTGTCCAGGCTGCATTTGATTAAAGTGAGCAGCAGAGCTGGGTTTAAACAGAATTTCACAATGTCCGCAGTTATGCCTAGAGAGTGAAAAACATCATCAGAGTCTCCCAAGTGGAAACTAGGTTCAAAACAGATAAGTAACTAGGTACAAGTCATCCAAGTAAGGGAAACTCAGTTCTGTGTAGCCTTTGACTGCTTCCCGTGATAGATTGCATTTGGTGATCATCTTGGAAGCTGTGGAGAGACCAAACAGAAGAGTCTGCAGTATCACTTGCCAGTGACTAGCTGCTATCCAGAAGCAAAGAAATGCCTTGGACTCCTTGGTGATCATGACATGTAGACAGAAATCCCTGAGTTCCAAAAAGCATAGCCAATGTCCTTCAGACAAGCATGGAAAGATCAGTTGCATCATGATCAGTCACATGGTTTCTTCTGAGATTAAGGTATTTAGACTGCTTAACTCTATCAAATTATGTGTAATAATATCCTGATCCCTTCCTGTCTGAAGGTTTTCTTGGATGTCTTATACAAAAGGCTGAGCACTTCCATTCTTGTAGCTTAGTTCTGATTGGGTGAGATGCTGTGGGCATGGCTAAGTGTGGACGGGAATTTCTTACTCCCTCTGGTTATTACTGTCTTAATCCATCTGCCCCTGTTAAGAAATTGCCAGGAAGGTGAAAGCACAAATGTCCCATGACTACCTACAGAATGGGATAGTTAGGCAAGGCCTCAGGACTGCTGTTTACCCACAACCATAAAGAGCTAGTTGAGAACTTTCTTTTAGGAGCACAACATTTCTGGAAGCTGCCCTGAGCATTCAAGATCCTACCAGATTGTTGTTTTTTGTGTTGCGCCCCATGCCTGAACCACATCTGGTGATGGTTCCTCTATATTTTGGAAAGAGCATGGTGGCGTGCTTTGATCTCGCAGATGAATATGCAATGACTCCGGAAAGTTAGTTCATAAACGTCACCTTTGTCTCCTCAACAAAATCTATTAACTTAAGCCATATGTACCAATAAATAGTAATGCCACATCCTATGACCCTGACTAAACATTCACCAGCATTATACATTTTACTCATCATGAGGTTTGAGATGTTAGAAACAGTAGCTGATTGGAACAGTTTATCCTTAACATGTTCATCAGGCAACTCTGCCAGCAACTAATGCATTTCATTAACCAGATCTCACAGCATTTCTACCACATGAGCAAGACAGCTTAGCACCCACAGTGAAATAGTGGAGGAGAGTTAAACTTGCTTTCACAGGTACTCCATCACCATGGGTCATCTGTCTGGAGGGTGAGCTACAGAACTCTGGGGAACTGGAGCCTTTCTGAAACTAAAGTGTTCAACTTTGAAGTCTTTGACCTATAGTGCTCTTTTTAGAGGTGTGTTGGATCTAGTCAGCTTTCCTGGGCACTGGAGTCACCATATCATAGTATTCTCATGCCATGTATATCCACCAACAGAAGGACTAACCATGAGGACTGCTGGGTAAACCAAAAGGATTTCTGTAGTCTAATTTTCAGTGAAGACACAGTTAATTGGCCCATCCTCCTTCTCTGCCTCCTTATCTCTAAAATTTCCCAGACTTGGTGTCGAATTGGGGGGGGGGGGTAATGCTGGGAAACTTCTGTCCTCCTCCTTGCCAATATCTAGGGTGAGAGACCCCATGGGGGAACCTATAAGCATCCTCTTGCACAATTCTGTTCTTGGTATTTTCAGAAGGGGAAAGCCCAAACATAAGGAAGATGTTTTATGGAGGCCAATATCATGGAAGTAATGGCTTGGGCCTCTTTGTCCTACTGTGTAAAATGTGTCGGGGCACTAGGCTCAAATAGACAGTTCTGCAGGGAACCGGTTGCCGTCAACAAGGTTAAAAAGGGCACTGGGACAGTCCATTGGAAAAAAAAATGTTTGTAAGGTCAGCACTAAGCTTGATGTTGCTAGCTGACTCAGTGTCACAAATGCTGGTGCTGACTGCTGTGGGATGTGGGCACATGAGCACTAGTATCAACACCCAAGAACCAAGCATGACATTGGCATAATTACCAGGCCCAATCATGTAGAGAGTTCCTGGGCCCAAGCATCGGGTCCAAGAGAATCATCTGCATTTGCAGTCAGACACATCTTTATTAGCCTTTTGATTTGAAAGGAGCAGAGTTTTGGTTAACAGTACCACTGGAGCACAGGCCATCTGTTTCACAACTTGTAATACCACTGTTGTCCATCTTATTCATTTTAGAATAAAACACTGGAGAAGAAATGTTTTATCTACTCTCAGAATTTTTTATAAACCTTCTGTTTCCTGGAAGGGGAGTTTTCATCTGGCACTGGATGTCTCAGAACTGAAAATCTAGGAAGGTTTGGATCCCCTTGGCCTGAAAGAGTTTTATCCAGCATGGGCAGTTGCAAACTAACGTCTGAAATGATGCGTTGTTACAGTGGAAAACTTAGTGACAAATATGACACTTATATGCACACTGCCACTCTCTCACACACACATGTTTTTGCCTTGTGATGAAATCTTATTTCCAAAGGCACACTTGCAGAATGAATAGCCTGTTTTTAGTAAATGGGCAAAAACCCAGTAACCAGAAAGGGAAAAAAAGTATAAGACCATAGATAAAGGGTCTTGTACAAGGAAAATATATTTAGAGAAAGCTTTCTTTTAATTTAATTAGTAAGATGCTGAAAAATGATAGGCCCAACCAGGCAAAGAATGGGAAAGAAGAATTTCACTAAAGAGCTAAATGGAGAAACTTGTAGCAGATAGGAAGACCTATACTTAACATTCAGATAGCAAAGAACAGTGTACTCACTGGAAAACTTTTTACCTGAAAAACTGAAAACTTGTAACCTGGGGGCTGTTCAGAGCATCCAAAGTTGAGTACAGTAGGTTCAGAGCATCCAAAGTTGAGTACAGTAGTAGGAATGTGGACAAGAATGGCACAGTGATGTATTATGGGGCAAAATTAATATAAAAAAAAGTTGTACATGCCGTGCTGCTGTAATGTCTGTTGACTTTTTTCCCAATGTATATTATCAAGGAGAGACCTCCTCTTACCAGATTGCAGAATATGCTATATATCCTTAACCGAAATCTTTCAAAAGTATTATACCAGTATAAGGAACACTTTCGCCTAAACCCATCAACTTCACATAATGCAAGAGGAAATTCAAGCCAAAAATTGAGAAAACTATGGCCATTTTTTTCAGTTAGCTAATGAGCAGCAGTTTGATTTTCATTAATTAAAACTTATAAAACCATGGAAGCCAGCCCACTGGAGTGGCGACAGTGCATATGGGTATGAGAAGTAGTCTGATTTGATGAATGGCTGGCTGAGGGGGAACAGTGTGTGTGAAGGCCAGATCAACTTTTCATGTAAGGAGACCTTATTGTCACAACAGTAGCTCCCAGAGATGATTGGCAGGTTCACTGACTAATGACTCAATAAGATCTGAGGGGCAGTGTCTCTAACCCATGTCATGTGCAGGGATCACGTGCATTTGAGATAGTTCACATGCCTGAGTGACTATGCCTCCTCAAAAGAAATGGAGGCAGGTGCAATATAAAATAAAGCTCTAGTCTACAGTGTACTATAGCTTCCATGTACTTGAAAATGTGCAATAAAGATACCTTCAGATGTATTTATTTATTCGCTCATTAGTTAATCAGGTAGAATGGCTGATCTATGATTGGGGTGCAGGCATTATAAAAGAGAGATGAGTTGTAAGATATTTCTTGGCTATATATCACTGAGGTAACAATGAGGTACGATATTTCATGGCTACATATCACTGAGGTAACAATAAGTTACAACTGGCAAGCCACAAGGTAGTTGCAAAAGCCAGTATAGTAAATAACAGAGGCAACTTTAAGCGTACAATCAAAAAGTTTACTACTTGTTGAAGTTGAACCTTAGTTCCACTCTCACTTTATCAACTCTATCACCACTCTCCTAGACAACAAACAAAACCTTCCAATTACAGTCAACCCCCACCACTGCGAACATAAACTTTCTCCTTCAAACCCATTCAAACTACATACATAAAAAAACTCCTAAGTAAACTAAAACCCTGCTGTGTTGCTGCAGACCAGCTACCCAACGAATTCCTAAAAGTAGCTGCTCCATCCATCGCCTACCCCATATCCATCCTAATCAATCGCTGTATCACTGAACTGTATGTGCCTCACCTCTGGAAAATTTCTCACATCATTCCCCTTCACAAGGGCAGCCGCTCTAAAGATATCTCAAATTACCGGCCATTTGCCATCCTCTCTCCCATAGCCAAAATGCTAGAAAAATGTATCCACCAACAGCTGCTTAATCACCTCACCACTAACAACCTACTATCCAGCTCACAGCATGGCTTCAGACCTAAACATACTAGAAACTCAGCACTAATGACCTTCATTAATATTCGACACCTCAAAAATGAAGGACAGTTAGTCTCAGCAATTTTTCTGGGTATGTCAAAATCCTTTGACATCGTATCCCACCAACTGCTACTCAACAAACTTGCAGTATACAGTTGCAATTCATCATCCCTAACCTGGTTTCACAGCTATCAGTCAAACCATCAACATGCTACAAAATGGGAAAACAAACTCTCTCCTCTACTTCCAGTATCCACTGGTGTACCCCAAGGATCTATACTTGGGCCCCTCCTTTTTGTCATATTTACCAACAACCTAAATTCCGTGACCCAGCTTGAAACTATCATCCAATACCCTGAGGACTCCTCTCGTATCTGTTCAGCCCCTTCCCCTAAGAACTTCAACACAAAATGCAAAAATCTTTCCAGGACATTGAAAAATACCTCTCCAACCATCAACTCATTCTAAGCCCAAATAACACTAAGTTAATGATTTTCACAAACAAACTATTCAAGCTCAGTTCACTACCTCTCTCTGTCTACTCCTCTAATGGAGCAAAAATTGAACCAACTAATCAGACCAAACTCCTAGGAGTTATAATAGATGACAGACTAAAATTTGATACATATATCTCCCTAGCAATCAAAAAGGTCCATACCAAACTTGGCACTCTCTACAGGGCCAAGCCAGACTAGCCACAACAAGATCCCACTTACTATCTACCCTCCTCTATTGCTCACATATTTTCACCAGCCTATGCAAGGCTGACGTTAATAATCTGGCATCCTGCTTTAACAGCTGGGTTTGCAGCCAGTCATCCCCATAAAACTTATCATTGCTCCACTCTTCAGCAACTCAACTGACTGCAACTTCCCAGCCTATTAACTCTAAACCAACTTACCTTTGCCCACAAAGTCATAAACAACCTCAGTAACTGCCCTGATCTTTTAAGCCTGGTCCAACCCAACTTAAACCGCAGGTCTCTTAGGTCTTCTGATAGACTTCTGCTGAATGTTGCTCAGTCTCACAACTATCATGGTGACTCCCTCTATTCCAATAAAATAGCCAAGGTCTGAAATGTTCTACCTCAGCACATTCAAAACAATCCCAACATCTCCTCATTTGAAAAACCTAAAAGAATATCTCAACAGCACCTGGCTCTGCCCCTGTATTTCACCTGGTTAATTCCTTTCCTAAATGTCTTCACAACTCTGTTCTCTCCTGCACCTTAAGCAGCTAGTGCTTAATGCCTAGAACTGACTTGACTATTTTTCTGACAGACTTCTGATTATACAATTGATCCAGTTATTAATATCTCTGTAATATGTTAGATGTTTTCACAACTATTAGTTTTCTTTAGTAACTTTAATTGTATTGTTGTAAATTGTGATTTATTAATATTCATTTCTTGACTACTTGTTTAGTAAACTAAATTGTTAATGCACTGGAGCTTTTCTCCACTGAAAACGGGCTACTAGACCAGTTGGACACTACCTGGTTAACAAATGTAAATAAATTAAGTAAATTGTATCACAGTCAAGCATGCTTGTGTTATGACAGTAATATTTGTCGGATTATTCACTATATTTGTTGGACTGATGTAGTACAGATTTTTCTTATTTTACTAGATGCTTTCTTCTGTTAGCTTAAATTTGCTTACATTTTGTAAATACTGTTTCCTTTACATGCTGTGCTGCTTTCTGACCTGAGTTCTGCTTAAAAAGGTTCCTATGCCAGACCTCTAGCCCAGTTAACAAACTTTAAGTAACATAAATAGAAACTTAGAAGTTAGTAAAGAACATCAAATTTTAATTACTATACTTTAAAGTTTCAGAATAATAAATTTGTAAATGGGATAGATCAAAGGTAAAAGTGCTAAATATTAATACAAAAGTTAGAAGTAAGTAGAACAGGAATTATATACATGTATGCTTAAGTTTGTGCAAAATACCAGTCTTTGGAGACCTTCATATACAGTTGTTACATTTAGCAAATTTTAAGAAACTTGTTTTACATGACTTGTGAAAAAAATCAGGGAGAGTACTCAGTTCAAGTGGGAGGGAATTTCATATTGTGAGCACTGGGATAGTAAAGACCCCCCCCCCCTTCTTCCTTCTGCTTTGTCTACCTCTGCTCAGAGGTACTCTGGGGAAGGCTTCTTCTCTCTCCCTCTCATCTTTTGTTTAACTTTTTGTAGAAGTATTATATCCCCTCCCAGTATTATCAGTAGTAAAACAACAATGCAATTCAATAACCATATACATTGTCAACATATGTTGCTCACTCGCCTGCCTTTTCATTTTACTTAAGTGTCTTTAGCTTTCTTATTCTGTAAAATACAGTTGATCCCAGATTTGGTGGTGTAATCACTTCATACACTGTTTTTGACCACCACTGCTCCTCCCTCAGCTATTTATCTCTCTCTCTCTCTCTTTTTTTTTTACTGAACCCTTCCTTCTCTTTGCATGATTAAGGTTTCCCCTTGCTGCATATGCTATTACGCAGTTTACTGTTCTTTTCACAGTCAACATCTTTTCCCATTTCTCTTCCCTCCCCCTTTCTCGGGTGTCCATTTGCATGCTATGATATGAAAGTAAAGTGCTTACCTTATGCCCTTAAGTCTTCTTCATCCCTTTGCAGTCCATTCTTTGTCTTTGATGTAGGCATCTACTCTTTGTTAGTCTTTCTTGTGCTGTATTCCTCTGCATTTCTTTGTTGCCACTATCTTATGTACCCTGCTCATGTCTCCTCTTTTCTTTCATACTCCCCTGTCTGCTTTATACAGCTTCTGAATTGCTATTCTTTTGCTTCCTTGTTCTTTGTTTTGGCATTGTACCATTTTTCATGGTCCTCTGTACATATTCTCCTTTCTCCTTTTTCTAGTACGGTCCTCCATATGACTAAGACTCTCATTTCTACACTACTTTTATTTTCCTGTTCTCCTGTTCTTTTGATTCCTTTGCTCCTCTGTAGCTCCTGAGGTAGTGGTCTTCCACTGCTGACTTGTACAGTTTTTTAAGATGCTCACTTGTCTAACACTGAGTATCCAAGTCTCATGGGACATCAACGACAATTTTCTTCTTTACTGCTGTGCCCTTTGTCTATGATCTCTTTCCTTTCTTCTAATTTTGGCAGTGTCCGATCCTTCCCACATTGTCTTTCTCATCTCAGCCAGTTCCATGTTCATCTTTCCCTCTACTTGTCAGGTATACCCAAGTGTAAGGACTGCAGCAATGTGGATCTTCGAACATCTACATTTATGGTAGGTACAAAACTGTACTTTTTCTCCTCTTGTACTTTTCTTTGTGGTTTAGAATAGCACTGGGTTTATTTCCTTCCTTGTTGTCTTCCCTTCTGGCCTTACATCACCAGAAGTTTCCGATGCTTCTTCTTCTTAATTTTTTTTCTAGTGGTACCGCTACATTAGATGTTTTGTGTGTGAGCTGATTCCATTTCTCTTTCTGTCTCTGCCTTTGGTCTGAGTACGTTCTGCTGTCTCTCCATTGCCAGCAGGCCGATTTGAACCTCTTGGATGGCATTTCCACTCTGGATAATTTTGTTTACAGTTTCTGTGCCACCTCATCCATGAAGAAGTCAATTCTCTCTCCTGCTCAGAGGATTTTCAAAATGGCAGTGTACTGGATCCTTGTACCCCCATTGCCTTAAGTGGGGTATACAAACAATAGTGATAAAATCACAGGACTGACTTGTTGGATACAATACAGTGAGGAATTTACGAAATGTAGCATACACTCATTTAGGGTGGTCTTTTAAAGGTTTACCTTTACATGTTTGAAAGTCAAATGGGCGTACATGCACATCCACGAACCAGATATACGAATTCCGTAACGCCGAATTCCTGCAATGTAAAATAATCGAATTTCGACATTTCCAAATGCACCACCGCTGAAATAAGCGCTACCATGGATCAAAAAAGGGGTGACATTTTGTAATTTGGTGCTTCGGTTTTCGCAATTTTGGAATTTCGCAGTTTACAGTTTGCGGCAGCGGGTTCGAAGATTTGACCTTCAAACATGTAAAGGTAAACCCTTTTAAAGCACCCAAGAGACTGCTATGGGCTAAGGAAGTAATTAGTCCACTGGGCCCATCACAAAATGAAAACATTTAGAAAGCAGGTGTTCTCTGTGTCTTTGAAAAGAAGGGAGAGAGTACTCAAATATAAAATACAAGTGATAAAGCACCCAAGAGACTTCTACTGGCTGAGGAAAAAGTCAGTCCAGTGGACCACCAAAAAAATACAGCAGCAAATGCATAAAATATCATTAATAGAACTGCAGAAAGCAGTTAAGTTGAGGGTGTGAAAGTTCAGGTGGGGTTTGCCAAATGGGTGAGAGAACAGATTTGTGGAAGTTTTTCAAGAGGAAAGACCTTCCAATAGATGAGACCAAAGCAGAATAAACCACACTTGTTTGAGGTAAGAGAGCTATGAGGATCACTTTGTCCTTCCAGTACTTGGCCTCCTTTACAAACCTGAGAATAAGGATAAGTGGAGAAAAAGGCATAAAGGCATCCGAAGGCTTACTTCTGTTTGAGTGCACCTCTAAGGACATCCTGCAAAAGGAGGTATAAGGAAATTAAGATACTACTGATGCTGCATTTGCAGTTAGGTGGAAATGAAAATGGGTCACAGCAAACCTTCCACCAACGAACATGGCCCATGTGATTGGCTGAGACCATTTGTGTGGCATCAGAAAACAGTGACTGAGACAGTTTACTATGGAGCTGCCTTGTTCACAGATATGAGAGTCAATGAGAAGTCGACTGGAAGCATACTTCCATGACCTCTTAAAACAGGGGACAGACATGAATACACTGCCTCCCCCTCTGCTTGTCTGCCAAACTATTGCCATGTTGTGTAAGTGGATAGCAATAGCATCAGATGGAATAAAGTCCAGGAATATCTGCAAGGTTTGAAGGATGACCCTCATTTTCAGATATCTGATGTTCAGTTATGCCTTTTGTTCTGACCATATGTGTTGGATAGTCCACCACATGTTATTTACCACAACTCTAGTGCAGTGGAACCTGCAATCACAGTCACCAGAAGAATGGCTTGGAAGAGTCTACTAAGACAAAGATTGAGCATCTTGTGTAGTGGACTTGAATCCATTGAACTTCCTGGATAAGCTGCTGAAAGCTGGGCCCACTTAGTAGGCCCACTGAAGTATCCTCATGTTAAATATGCCATGAGACACTGTGAATAGAGTGGGTGCTTTTAAGACACAGTGCTAGGACAAAGATCTCAGCGGGGACCGAATCATCTGTAGTACTGTTGATCAGGTGGCGATAAACTGTTGAAAGAAAGGTTCTGCAAGGCAGTGTCAAGACTACAGCCTATGAAGGTGATTAAATGTGGAAGCATCAGCTGGGATTTTGCAAGATTCATAATTATGGCCAAGGACTAGAGCAGCTTGAGAAAAAGATCAATGGAAGCAGTGAGACTGTCCATTGATGAGTTTGGTAGCAGCCAGTCACCCAAGGAAGGAAACGCCATGGAGCCCTGCAGCCACAACGACTGATGTTCATTTGGAGAATGCCCTGAGAGGTGGGGGCTATGAAGAGATTGGCAATGTCCGGAATTGAAAATAATAAGCTCCTATGCACAAATGAAAGAGCCTCCTGGGCTGCTTGGCAAATTTGATGCACAAGTATGTGTCCTAGAAGTCCAAAGAGTGTATCTACTCTCCTTCATACAGACAAGAAAGACAGACAGTGTTGTGACTATATGAAAATGCTGTTTGGGGATGCACTGATTTAGGTCATTCAGACCAAGAACTGATCTGAAGTCCTTTACCTTTTTGAGAAATAAACTGAATATTAAGTAAAAGTCCCAAGTTGAGCTTGGTATTCTGTCCTACAGATACTGAGGATAGGCACTACTCATTGTGGACATGAAAGTTATATACTTACCATAATAATAGATGTGGTCAAGCAGGTTCATACTCTTCAGCATATTCCTCCTCCTTTGCGGTCTTGGTCCAGAAGTCTAATTTTATGCTTTGCCCACTTAGCGTGGCATGCTAGATACCTGGAGAGGAACAACGGACTGCAGAGCATTATGGATAAAGGGGTGCTCAGTAGCTTAGGAGAGTTTTAGACTCTAAGCTGCCTAATGCCTGGTAGCATTAGTTCTGCAGTTACAGAGAGCAGACCTAATCTAGATCTTTCATTATGAGAAGTACATAACTTTTGTATACAGTGCATTGAAGGGAATCTTCCACTGGAGAGGGGTAATTAGCTCAGTGATTATGTATGCTAGAGTAGGTCTAGCCAATAAATGAGAGGGAATGGAATAATACAGTGCTTGGCAAGTCTTAATGACATCGGGGGGTACACAGCAAAAGAGCAAAAAAAGGAGAAAAACAGTATATGCTTAGTCTTGCAATGCATGCAGCCTAACTTTTCAGTCCTGTACTTGTTTTCACATTGCTTTGAATGTGCTTAGACCCTCCCCACCCCAAAGAAATGCATATAGTCAGTGGTGCTGGTAAGCCTTCTTCCTGGGACTAGAAATATCTCTTCACTTCTCAGCTGCTGATGGTAAATTGAGGTCAGTGTTTATTGCATCAGTACATTATTTTTTATGGCTAATTTGTACTGCTGTTACCCAATTATTCCAGTTCTGGGTTGTAGGTTAGCCAGGGCTTACCAGTACTGAATGAGAACAAGCCAAAACCTCAAATTTTGGATTTTTGTTCTTTCTCTCTCTCTCTACCCCTCCCTGTCTCACGCACGCACGCACGCACGCACGCATGCACACACACACAAGACGTGGGTAATTTGGAGTACCACCAGTTCATCTACAGCTTATCTTTGAGATGTGGCAGGAAGTAGAGCACTTGGCAGAACCTCAAATGGACATGCAGCCTTTGTAGAAAGGGCACCCCAGCTGAGAACAAACTGGGGACTAAAGTGGTTTGAGGGAACAACACTAATCACAGCACCACTATGCTGCTCATTTTCTTGAGCATTTCAGCAAAATGAAGACAAAAGAAAAAAGCGCAGGAATAATACCATTTCATTCACCAGGTGTTTATTTGAGGTGCTTCTGGGTGCTGCAATGAAAAAATAAAAGGGGCTGTAGCAGGAACTTTAAGGGATAATGGACAAATATTAATTTATTTCTTTTGTGCATTGGTTTGTATAAATAATCTTGTTTCTGCTTATGCAGTATTGTGTGTGAAACACTTTGAAGTTTACCTCATGGTATACCAACAGGTTAAATGAAAGGTAAACAAACATTCTGAGAGTAGTATCTTAAAGCATATAACCAACTGTGCCTTTTTGTCTGAGTATTATACCATTTGATATGAGCAGGAGCAGCCTTAGGTCAACTGGTGCCCTAGGCAAAAGGGCCCCACGGCGGCCTCCACCATACTACCCAGTACCCCCATCCTGGTCTACCTACATGAAATAAATACTGGAAAAGCGCCCCTGCTAGAGCGACACCCTAGGCGGCCACCTAGTTGGCCTATGCCTAAGGCCAGCTATGGATAAGAGTGAAAACTGTCACGTGTTACTTTTGTTTGATAGCATTTCAGCAGTGTGAACAAGAGCAATATATACCACACAAAATGCTATGCTGTGTTCAGATAGATACAAATATAAACCCCATTTTACAGGAACTAAACGCATAGATTTATAAAGTAAACACCTTATCCTTGTTGAAACATCAGTCAGTATTTGTTGTAGAAAGAAAAAATATATGTTACATTTTCAATAATCTGTGCAATTTTATATAGGTACTTCAATACAAGTGACAACAACCTGCAGTACTGGGGTCTAGACTACCCACCACTTACTGCCTACCACAGCTTGATCTGCGCATATGTGTAAGTAACCTTTTGTTTACTTATTGGTTTGTGGTACACTATGGTAGTATTAAGGATACCTAATCCTTTCTGTGGTAGTATTAAGGATATCTAATCATTTTTTTCTATTTCCAGTGCAAAGGTAATCAATCCAGATTGGATTTCTCTACATACATCTCGTGGCTATGAAAGTCTGGAACACAAGTTGTTTATGCGATCTACAGGTAACACAAAATCTATTGAAATGTATTTTATGTATTGTGTGTGCTACAGTTTGTTTTGTAAAGGTCATTTATTTGATCAGTGTCTAATGTCAGCAGATCAGATCCAAACTAATTAATTGATGTATATGAAGCAGGCATAGTACAAGTATTATCATCAAGGCACATTTTACATTGCTATTTAATTTCCTGTGTGACATACCATGTTATGTTGCATTTATGTTATACTTTTCCTGCATTTATGTTACACTTTTCCTGCTGTCTGGTTTTGTGTGCATGTTGTATGTCAGTACTTTTTTCTTGACAATTTAAATTTATCACTATGTTCTTATCCAAGTAAGTTGCTAGCCATAAATATGTTGTGAAGGCTAAGCTGTGCTTTTTGCTTACTACTATTTTGACAATTCTCAGTATAGTACTAGTGGGGTATTTAGTATATTAATCCATTGAATTATTAAAGAATTTTTTGTTTAAGCTATAAGCAGTTTTGGTGGAGAGAGGGTCATTTGGACCACCAGCAGATATTTTTTTTAAGTAATTGGGGAATTTTAAATCTCGGGGGGGGGGGGGGGGCAATTAGAGACTGTTGATTACTAGGTACTATCTCAAGTAGGTGTTTGAGCCTAGTGAATTCAGAAGGGGTCCAAACCACTTCATCTGTTGCGGGTGAAGACTTAGCTCAGTTGTACAGTATCAGGAAGGGTACATGCATACTGTACTGCTACTCAGTTTGGTTAATGGATTGGCACCCACTATACACAGATTGCTCATTGTTAAAGTATGTTCCTCTTAAAGATAGTTGTTTTATGTCCAGTCAAATGGGTCATTTATTTTTATCCTGGATCAGGATCTCTTTGAGCATGTGACTTTTAGTTTATATTCCTGAAACATAGGTTTCAAAAATGTAAATATTTTAGAAGTATACTTGACTTTAAT
>NC_056744.1:728693638-728718638 GCF_019279795.1 Protopterus annectens
ACCTTATCTGTGATATAAATAGGACCTGCTGGAGAGACAGGTATGTATGCTAGAGATTACACTATCTCTGGAACAGGCTCTCCATTCATGTGAAGCAGAGTACCTCCTTAACCCAATTCATGTGCAGCCTGGACAGTTGGATGGGGAACAGGAAATTCATCCCTTGTTTGACACCTATGTCTCTAATGGACCTAGGCAACCTGTAAGGGGTTCATCTCCCAGGCCCTAGCTTGTAAATGTTTCATCTCCCAAGACCCTACTTACACTTATCAAGAGTATCAGAACTTATCAGAGATTTGGGATGTATGGCTAGGCTTAAAAAGGCCCTTGTGATCGCTAGCCTAGTAAACACCTATAAACCTATAGGTTGCATGGGCCTACTGCAACATTTTAACAGCCTATGGACAATTTCCTTGAGGCAAAAAGCTGTTATGAACCTGCATAACTAAATGAGAAAGTCATTTACAGTCATTATTGAGCATCTAATTTCCTGAGAGTTCAGGGACTACTTCTATCCCCTCCAGAGGCTGGCACACTATGGGTATGAGACTGGTAAAGTTACAAGTGCAAAGGGTTGTACTTTGAACCATTATGGCCACATATCATGCTATATTTTACAGCAATAAGAGCAACTTCATCTGGTGTTTTACTAGGTGGGAATGATCTTCATTTGACATGTGGAGAATCACTTTCTTGGTATACAAACTAGGTGCACTGGTTACTTTGTATACTAATTTTAAATTATCAATCAGAACTTTGTGTTTTATCAGGTGCACTTACGGTGGTGCAGCGATAGCATTGTTGCCTCAGAGCAAGAGGTTCTCCTGTTCGATTCCCGGCTGGAGTGCGGGGAGCCTTCTGTGTGGAGTCTGCATGTCCTCCCCGCGGTTGGGTTGGGCATTCGAAAGACATGCGCAAATGGCGTGCCTTCGTTGAAGGTTGAATGTCGGGCTGGCACCTCGGCGTTCGTGAAAATCAGCTGCCAATCATTAGCGGACTGGAGTTCTGCTGTGGCGACCCCTAACCGCGAAAAGCCGAAAGACAACAACAACCACTTAGCCTTAACACATTCTGACATTCAGACTGAGACAGTGGAAACTTATCACTGCTCGAGTAGTTAAATATGTGAAATGCCAGCACAGAAATAGCCTTGTTGGCTCCATTGTACACACACTGCAGTCAGATACCACTTCACATTGAAATGCTAGATAGATGTGTCCTCATCACTGCCCAGATAATGACCTTGAGTCTTATCTACTGTTATCACACTGTTTCTTTTAGTGTGGCATACATTCTCCTTTCTGAGATGGTGAATAGTGAAATATTATCTTGGATTGTTGGCAGTGAAAATACCATAGAGTTCTTGGTCTTGAATGCAACAAACATGCCATATTACTCAAGTTGAATTCTGAATGGCTCTGCATGAGTTAGTGTTCTGGATTTTTAAACAAATATGGCAGCTTTAGACTTCAGTCAGTGAAAGAGGAAAGGAAAGCTTTCTTTAATATTTTGCTTTGGACCTTAGAAACTGCTGGCTAATCCACTTCTGCAGCAAGACTAAGCTACAGCTTGTGGATCACATATTAAAATTATTAGAATGATTCTGCTTCATAAACAGTTTGAACTGCCAGCTCTGCTTGCAGTTAAGCTTTATACCTTATTATTATCAGCCCTTGTTTAAACAGGTTTCAACACTTATGAAAATAGTTTGCCAAGACTTTGAATAAGATCCTTTAGTAAATCCCTTTGACTTTACTCTTTGGGGTTCTGTAATAATCTCACCAACTTTTCTTTTCTGTGTGGGTGTGTCTCTCCACTAGACAAATGTTGCCTTCTCATGGGTGACCTGGGAGCAGTGTCTGTTTATGGGATTTGCTCAGAATTGCATAGTAGGTAAATGTAGGCTGAGGTGTTCAAGCTCTGGACTACAGGTAGCAGCTCGTTGAACGCTCTTAATCCTCTGCACTTACTTCCATAATACCTTTCTTCCTATTCTGTCTTTCTTTTTTTAAACCCTTGCAGCTGACCATTAACTATCACCAGCTCCTCTCTTAATCCACTAGGTCTACTGGATCTGCTTTAGCCCCCTCCCCCGGGCTCTACCCAGCCCAAGTCTGGGGATGGGTTGGAGACTGAGGAAACTGGTACAGTATCGTACTGCTGTCAGGAAGTGTGGGTATGCCCTCACTCACCCCCAAACCCATGGGAGCCTTGTGAACTCTGTTATGGCTGCCTTTGGGCGCTGCATTCCACACATGTGCAACTCCTCATCACTTGTAGTGTGCAGACTGCCAGACTGGTGTTGCAGCAAGTCATGAAGGAGATCTTATTAGTGCCCTTGAACGCAAAGAAGTTCACTGGCAAATTATGCTTGATGCCGATAAATTTCCCAGTTTAAATGAGTGCATTAATATAAAATGTTTTTTAAAGATGTAATTTTTAAAGATGTGTTTTATTGTAGTAATTCTATTAAGTAAACAAACTCATTTTAAGTATTTTAAAAGAGTTTATTAATTGTGATTTCTAACTGGCATTTCAGTAGCATGTGATCATAATTAATTGTTATTTAAATGTCTGATTTTCTTTTTTGTTTCTTCAGTCTGAAGTTGTTTTTGGTATAACTTAAAGAAAGAAAGCGCTTACTACACTTCATTTTTTGCTGACCAGGTTATTTTGTTCTTTTCATTGGCTGAACATTTTTTTGTTTTTTGCTAGTTATACTATTGTTCTGTTGCTAGTTGTGTTATTATATGGTGTTGCAGCAAGCCAGGATGCCTCTCTTCCCCCTAGGTTAAGTAAGCCAGTTTCAGTCGGTCACTCCCATTCTCCCCTACCAGTTCCTTCTAGTGCCTATGTTACCGATTGAAGAAAGGTCATCTGGGCCACAGTCAGAGGGTTTATCCCTCTGCAGCATCTAGGTCACCCATACTTTAGTTTTTGAATAATTACCAGCCTGTCAGTGCTTTATTGGAAACAAAGTAAATGTACAGTAGTTGGCTACACCAAACACATTGTGGGTTATCCTGGTAGTATGAAGTGAACCAGTTTCCAGGAAGAGGGACCAAAGAGTGAGAACTGCTGCTTGGAAGTTGTTAAAAATCCACTTTTTAAAGTATATTTAGTAGTATATTGTGGTAAAAATGCAATTCAGTTAAACAAATTATGTGAAACAGTGTGTCAAACTGTGCTTTAACACACACTCATAGAAACTGATTCTTTTTATAAGCCCCTGTGGTGTGTTAATATATGGTAACACACTGAATGCAACCATTATTGTCTATTATCACCTAAGGGGAATTTTGCAGGAACCTTCACAAGGGTACGTTTGTTTGTTTGTTTGTTTGTTAGGATTCTTCATGAAAACTGTGGTGGTTAAAAGTCAGTTATCTTACTCATGAGGTATCGCACCACTGTTAAACTGTCACTGTGAGGTCAAATAAGTACAAGTGAAGCAGAGCAACTTGAACTGTTCTGTGAAACTGTTAAAAACAAACATGATAGAAATCCTATCAGAAGTACATTGGCTACAAACAATAAGTGAAACCAGAAGAAATTTCAAGAAGCATCAAAAGTAGCAGAAAGAAAATCATCAGTAATGATGAAAAATGGAGACATAAGAAGGGACAGCTTCTGATCACCGATGCTCATTCTGTGATTGCTTAGGGAGAGGATCTACCCATATTTTTAGAGATCTTTGGTGTTTGCTGTTTCCATTTTGTTGTGGCCCTTAAATGCTTAAAAGTTGCCTGCTTTCGTAGCTCTGTTAAGTCCGTCTTTGGGTCAGCCCTGTGCTCTGCCATCACCTGTATGTCTGTGTCAAGTTTGGATGGAATGAAATCCAGGATAGATTAGATCATTCCTAACTGTACATGACCCACAGTTCATATTTAAGGAAATCTGTTTAGATCTGTTTGCAATTCTGAATTTGTATGAATGAGCAAGATGCACCCAGATCTTGGGTCTCATTCTTCCTGGAACCAGGACTAAAACTGCATATGCAGCATTGACTGTAGCCATACATAGTCTGTGAAGTATACGACATAGTCCCCCAGGACCATTTCTGTGCTCATAGAGTAACTATTGCAGTTGTCTGTTTTATGCCTCTTCCAGTTGCCACATTTTTCCCTTCTGTTGTGTGCTCTTTTACTTCCATTTCCGTCATTTGCTTACATTGTATTTAGGACTGCATGTCTGTTGCCAGTTCCATGGCATAGTCTGATGGATTATGGACTATGATCAGCACTTGACTAGCAACCCAAGCACTGGAAGAGCCAGATAAGGAGGGAAAGAAATGAGGAGGTCTTGTCCGTTCATATCTCTTGGGGTGTGGCAGGGAATATGCATATTTGTAGAGCACATTTTGTCACTAAATTCATGGTTCAAACAGGAGACCTGGTAGGAAGCATGTGGTTACAAGACAACAAGGCAGAGCTGCTTGTGGCTTGACACAGTGGCCTTCATTGCCCCCACCCTTTCCACTCCAACCTGTTCAGTACTGTCCAGGGCATGCCTAGGAGGTAAATTTAAGTCACATGTAAAAAAACCTTGAGAGCAACCTGTATGCTGCTGTCCTATAGATATACATGATGACGTTGGCTTCATTGTGGGTGGATGGATAAGCTATTTGGCCAAGGTGCAGGAGATGTGGACACTAAAGATGGGCACAGTTACATGCACCAAATGTTTAACTGCTATAGGGAGCCAAATATTGCAACTTTGGGTATGTGTTGGCCACATTGTTTTTATAATAAATGCCAGGTTTTTGTGATATAAAAAAATTAGACCACGATAAATCATTTCAAAACTTTTCCCACCTTTAATGTGACCTATAACCTGTACAAATGAAAAACAAAACAAATCTGTTAGGGGAAAAATATAAAAAAATAAAAAACATACAATAAGCGGGTTGCATAATTGTGCACACCCTTAAACTAATACTTTGTTGAAGCACCTTATGATTTAATTACAGCATTCACTCTTCTTTGGTAGGAGTCTATCAGCATGGCACATATTGACTTGGCAATATTTGCTCATTCTTCCTTGCAAAAGTGCTCCAAATCAGTCAGATTGCGAGGACATCTCTTGTGCACAGCCCTCTTCAGCTCACCCCACAGATTTTCTATTGGATTTAGGTCTGGGCTCTGGCTGGGCCATACCAAAACTTTAATTTTCTTCTGTTTAAGCCATTCCTTTCTTGATTTGGATGTATGCTTGGGGTCATTGTCGTTTTGAAAGTTGAAATTCCTCTTCATCTTCAGCTTTCTAGCAGGTGCCTGAAGGTTTTGGGCCAAAAGTGACTAGCATTTGGAACTGTTCATAATTCCCTCCACCTTGTCTAAAGCCCTAGTTCCAGCTGAAGAAAAGCAACCCCAAAGCATGATACTGCCACCACCATGCTTCACCGTGGGGATGGTGCTCTTTTGGTGATGTGAAATGTTGATTTTGCGCCAAACGTACCTTTTGGAATTATGGCCAAAAAGTTCAGTCTTGGTCTCATCATACCATAACACATTTTCCCACATGCTTTTGGGAGACTTGATGTATTGTTTTGCAAATTTTAGCTAGGTCTGGATGTTTTTCTGTGTAAGAAAAGGCTTCTGTCTTGCAACCCTACCCAATAGTCCAGACATATGGAGAATACTGGAGGTTGTTGTCACATGTAGTACACAATCAGTACTTGCCAGAAATTCCTGCAGCTGCTTCAGTGTTGCTGTAGGTCTCTTGGCAGGTTCCCTGACCAGTTTTTGTCTTGTCATTTCATCAATTTTGGAGGAATGTCCAGTTCTTTGCAACATCACTGTTGTCCCATATTTTCTCCACTTTTTGATGACTTGTCTTCACTGTGTTCCATGGTATATCCAATGCTGTGGAAATGTTTTTGTACCCTTCTCCTGACTGATACCTTTCAACAATGAGATCACTTTGATGCTTTGTAACTCTCTGTGAACCATGGCTTTTGCTGTAGCATGCAACTGAGTAAATGTCAGGAAAATTCTACTAGGACAGCTGAACTTTTTTTGGGGTTAATCAGAGTCTCTTTAATTGATGGGAGGTGTGTACCCAAGAAGACTGAATGCTGTAATTAAATCAAAAGGTGCTTCAACAAAGTATTAGTTTAAGGGTGTGCACACTTATGCAACCAGCTTATTGTACATTTTTTTATTTTTATATTTTTCCCCTAAAAGATTTGTTTTTCAATTGAATTCTACAGGTTATAGGTCACATTAAAGGTGGGAAATGTTTTGAAATGATTTATTGTGGTCTCATTTATTTATATCACAAAAACCTGTCATTTTAACAGGGGTGTGTACACTTTTTATATCCCCTGTGTGTATGTGTATATATATATATATATATATATATATATATATATATATATATATATATATATATATATCTACCTGACTACATCGACAGTTCAGAAGAGCGAAAACGACTTCACCGACACCACATAATCGACAGTTAACAAACACGACACCTCATACACTCGACACATCATAGCAACAACAATCAACAAACAAAACAAATCCCCTGTCCAAAAACCACACACACAACACAAGCACACCAAAAATCCTTACAAACCAACACTAACCCTTACATACACAACTATCTACAACCGAAACCCTAACCCTAAGGTCCGTCACTATCGCACACTCACCTAACCCGCGCCCTAACCCTAACTCACTTAACCTGCCCCTAACCCAAAAAATATCACTACTGCACCCTTACCTAACCCGCGCCCTAACCCTAACTCACTTATCCCACCCCTATCCCTACAGACCGTCAACATCGCACACTTACCTTACTCACACCCTTACCTAACCCGCGCCCTAACCCTAACTCGCTTATCCCACCCCTATCCCTACAGACCGTCAACATCGCACACTTACCTTACTCGAACCCTAACGTCCGTCACTACCGCATGCTTACACATCCTTTCCCCATCTCAGTGTTCTCAGCATCGGTGTTTTCCTCCTTCGGTCTTCTGACTTGTCGATCTTCTGGCGTCGGTGAAGTTGTTTTCGCTCTTCTGAACTGTCGATGTAGTCAGGTAGATCCATATATATATATATATATATATATATATATATATATATGTGTGTGTGTGTGTGTGTGTGTGTGTGTGTGTGTGTGTGTGTGTGTGTGTAGATAAAGGTAGATATAGTGTATATGTGTATATAAGTGTATTGGGAATTGATGTACAGTATGTTGATGGCTTGATGTCGGCTTGTTGGCAGAACACCTACCTGAAACTAAAACTGCCAAAATAAAATTGTTCAAAAAGGAAACATCCAAATGTCCTAGACCAAAGACTTTCAATGAAAGGAAAGTCTTATACAATTCATCCATGAAGCTGTCATAACCTTGCATCATAGATGTAAGTTGATGTTCATAGTAGTGAATGTGTAGCGCTGTGCTGACAGAAAGACCATATTGGCTACCAGAAAGTTTAACAAAGCCAAGAAATTGCCGAGCCTTATTATAAACCAACCTTTTAAGGACCTGTGCCGTGGGAAATAGCATAGCACTTGATCTGCAACACACATCTTCCCAGTGGGAACATGTCTTTTTGTAAACTGGAATGCTTCTACCTTTTTTTAAAAATTCTGAAAAACACTTTGCAGTTAATAGAATTAAATATGTGTACAACTGAGCTTCCCAATACTCCCAACCTTTTTCTTACAAAAATATGATCAGTTGGGCCCTGCAGTGACTTAAGTAAAACATACAGTGTGCTGTCTGTCTAGGTGTGCAATAAACTGAACATGAATTGTTCAACTTAAGAATGAGAAATCTTACAGTAACTTTGTAGATAGTTGCTGTTGATTTTTCCATCTAAAATACTTGCTTGATTGAATCTAGTCTTGCATTTAGAATTCATTAGTGTTTATTTAGGATGTGTTACAGTTACATAACCAGTATCTCAGTGAGGCCTGTTCATTTGAGAAAAGACACGTGTGCACTATATGAGAAAGACGACCTTCATATCACCCCTTGACAAATATGTAGTCCCTACTGCCCCCCTCCCATACCTGTGAGGACTCCAAATCTTGGTGGTAAAAAGACAGTGAAATCCTTGAAGCACTTATCTGGTATCCCAGCCTGCAGCCAAAACCATCAGCGGGACAAAGCAAAAGATTAAGGATACCTGTTCAGTATGTTGGATCTTAGCCACAGCTAACTTAGCAAAAATAAATAAAGTCCTTTATCCAGAGGAAAAAAAAACAAAAACAGTCCAGTTAAGGGTTTAAGCAGATCTTTATTCAATGATGAACAAGCGTTCTTGTCAAGCAAGTTAATCACAGAAGGAAAATAAGTTACGGTCAAGTACACTGGACTCTCTTAAAATCATTTCACATAGACCCTTAAGCAGTCGCGTAATGTCATGATTACTAGTCAGACCAGTAACGCTGAAATTATTCCTTGTTATACAAGTCTCCACACCCAAGCCATATCTGACCATACATAAACCTGCACAGAATAAAAAGTTTGTATTATTGCTAGTACCAGCTAAAAATACATCACACTTAGCATTAAGACTACATTTACAGTAGAAGCAACAAGTAAAATGACATATTCACAGTACACTTTGTTGCAGTGATCCTTGATTTTTCAACCTGAATATAAATGATGAAATATTTGGAAATGTCAGCGGGTTGCTGCTACTTAATGCTCCAAAACTATTCTGCCTTGAAAGTAAGCGTTGTACTGTTTAGTTAAAATTCTCCACCTCTGACATCATAATGTTTTATTAAAAATGATCTGTTTAGACTTTCTACTTTTGCATGAAGATCACGTATATTACTTCTGATGTGTATGAAGTTATGGCATGTGGTTTTATTTAGCCTGCAATATATGTTTTATTAAACAAACTGTTCATGATATTAGTAAACTAGTCTTGACTATGTTATAAGCTACTGCCAGAATTTTGATCTTTGTATAAAC
This sequence comes from Protopterus annectens, assembly GCF_019279795.1. Classification (NCBI taxonomy): domain Eukaryota; kingdom Metazoa; phylum Chordata; order Ceratodontiformes; family Protopteridae; genus Protopterus; species Protopterus annectens. The sequence goes on from NC_056744.1 coordinate 728,702,585, forward strand.
ATTCCCTGATTTACTTCCATTTGCTGAGGCGCCCATATTACAAAGGCAGTTCAGACTGTGTTAATGAACTAAGTTTGTGTTTTCATGTAGCTACAATACAGCATGGCATCAGCATACTCTTTATTTGCTAATTAATGCTTGTTAATTCCATTGCTCTTGTCTTTATATAACTATGTACCTTCCAGAAAGGGACTGAAATGGAATCAGCCTACTACCCTTGTTAAAAACGACACTTAACTTTGAAAGTTTTATTTCATTTTTATTAAAAAAGTATTTTTTACACAGAATAAGAGAAGACAAATGTGGGCTTCAGCTAATGTAAGGACACTAACTTACTAAGCATTAACTAGTTATTTATGAATTATAACTCAGTATCTAAAATGTGGAAACCACCTGACCCCTTTCCCACTATCGCTGTATGTTAGTGCTATTTCAGTATTAATAAGAACTAAAGATTGAAACATGATACATGGTTAGCAAAATGGTCCATGCAGACACTGTTACATTGTCTTATTTTGATTACATTGTACACATAAAAATAGCTAGCAATGACAAATATCACAACAATATTTTATTAAAAAAGACACAAAAATCTGGCATCTCAGAAGAGCATTCAGGGGGCTATGTCACACCCAAAACACTACAGATTAAAACAGTTGGATGCACCAGTAACAACCCACAAATAATTATTAATCAATGAATTTAAGGGCTTCCCGCTTACTTAGTTTTTGTGTCCATTAGGCTTGAGAGTTTTATACTTTAAAATGTGAATACTTTCTCTATATAGCAATATTTTGCTAAATAGATGCACTCCTACGAACTCGGGGAAAACTTGTAATACCACTGTGTCTGACAACAATTCAGCTTTGCCATAAAGACATAAATGAAAATGCTCACCCAGTAAACTTTCTTTTCTACCTTGGCTAATATGTTTGTGTGTCACATCCCTCTGAAGGCTCCACTGAGGCACCGAGCTTTTTAATGTTTTCTTAATAAAACACTGCTTGTGTAGTTATTATTGCCACCTTTTACATTAGCTGTTCTGTTCTTTTCATCCTACATGGACACTGTGCAGTCTCTCAGAAATGGTTTAAAGCTGCAGAAAACACCCTGGTATTGCAGGGATACAATGCCTTCCACACATTTAGACTAGCTACTGTATATTAAGGGATAAATGGTTAAAGAGTCTCTACACATTAAAACCAAACAAACCTCAAGGCTGGGGCCACCAGTATGATGGACTTGAGATTTTCTTTGTCCAAATTAATATAAATAAGGCCCCATACCATATCCTAGCAAACTACAGCCCCCCCACCATGACCCAAGATAAATGTAACACTTGCAAAAATGCACTGAATACACTCTCCATTCAAACGAATGCCATACTCTTGTGTGACTTTAACTATCCCGATATAAACTTGGAATCATATACATCCCCTAACATGGAGCCCCAAACATCATCAACCTGATCCTCATAAACATGGTAGAAACCTGTAACACCCCCCCGTATAATGTCCTTGCAAGTCAGACCATAAAGCTGTCTTCTTTGAAGTATATATAAAATCAGACAACTGCTAACCCTTGAACTATTAACAATTACTGTGAGGTAAAAGTTCTACAACTGAGTGACAGCCTAGCAAAATTTCAAGCCCCTCCAAATTCTGAGAACACTGCTGCTTATGTAGACACATTCACAATAACCCTGTATAACCATATTAACAGCTGCATAGAGACAGCTGTTCCTGATCATAATTGCTCAGTTCCAATCCTTTATCATTTCTTCAGACGTGATCATTTCCTTAAGCATCTATCGTATTCTGCCTGCTGATTTTCCCCTAGCATTTCTTTAAGTCTACCTTAATTTTCTGGCATCAACAAAGAAGCTGAGGTGGGCAGATAGCTAGCTCTTTAGCCTTCTTCCCATCAATAAGTGAACTGGAAAAGAGACTGAATCCTACCAGTGGAATGTTCCTGTATTCCAAACAAGGGATGTCAATTTACTAGTTAACTGTGTTAACTGCTAGTACTGCTTTCCACCATATTCTTCAATGTTTGAATGCTTTCTCCAGCTGTCCCATTGACCGTGGGTATTGTGGAACTTCAAAACATTTTTAAATGTCCAGTCTCATTATTCATAGCTTTTAAATTATTTTATTACATACTGTGTACCACTGTCTGATATGACAACATTATGCACATTGTATCTTACAAATATAGACTTTAAAGCACTTATCACACTGGCACTTGCAGTGTCTGTCAAATTATTTCAACATACATTAAACAATAATGTACACATATTAGATGCAAAACTTCTTTGAGGTGAAATATGTGTGCCCAAGCTATCCCATGGTCTGACTGGTACTGCATACATTAACATTTTTCTCTTGGAGTATTATGGTGTGAAGTGAAAGTATGACAGTTCTGCAGCACTTTTTCTATTTAATTTATATTCCTGGCCACTACATTCTATCCTTTTTTTTTTTTTTTTTGCATGCCAGAATTTCAAAAAGTGCCTCATATATTTTCCAAAGCATTGTTTAATCATTTGGTTTGGTTTATCCCTAGGTTGCAACATAGTTCCTACATAAATGAAAAATATGACTAACCTTCTCGTCTGAACAGCTTCAAATCATGACTTCTTACAGTAGTTGTATTTCTAAGGGAGTGTAACTACTTCTCTGAATATCTCTTGTTTTTTTTTTTTCCAGTCAAGTAAGCTAGTGTGCTTGTTGAACATTTTCTAGTTCTTCCAGGAAACTTTGTTCTTGCTCTGTTAAATATGTCCTACTCAACATACCTGGTATATGCAGTTTCTTGTCCTGGTCTGTATTTCATTTTCACTTTACAATTCTGTAGATTAAGCAGCATTGATAATGTATGTATATATATATATATATATATATATATATATATATATATGTTTGTTTATTTGTAAAGTTTTAAATGAGTAGATGGACTAATCACAGAGTCATTTCCAACCATCACACAGATTCAAGTGCAGCAGAACTCAATATAGAAAATTAAGAAAGAAGTAAAAAATGCATCAAAATAGGATAAGATGTTTAGCAAAAAAGGTCAAATGGCATGTTAAAAGTAAATAAATAATACAGTCAAAAATAATAAATTGTGCGTATCTTAACTCAGGATCCTGGTATGTTTACAAGAGTATTCCTTTGGTAGATGTTCCTTGAGTTTAGTTATGAATGTTGCATGACTTTGTTATCATAACTTCTGCAGAGATGTTATTTTGACAAGCGTGTTCTAATTTGGAGAATGTTTTAACAATAGTTGCAGTAAATGGAGGCCTTTTCATAACTAGATTATTCAAATTATTTGTTCTTAAGGTGAGAAGTGAACTTTACTATAAGTTTGAAAAATAGTGGAGGACATGCATGCTTGCTTGATTAATTTGTAAAGAAATGTGGAGAATAACTGCATATCCCTATGAATAACTAGTATCCATTTTTGAAGAAATAAGAAGTGATGGGTTCTGAAAGTATGTACGATTGAACAGCTTAACGGTGGTATGAAGTTGTATTGGGTTCTGTTAACACTAAGACTGGCAATGTATATTAAAGTGTGCGCTATAATATCAAAGGCTACTTGTACAAAGACTTTCTAAATATGCTTTTCAACAATACATGATCTGTCCTTAATTGTTATCCTTTTGTTGTAAATATAGTGGTGGAAATTGTCACACTGATACATTATTGCTAACAATTCTTTCACGTTTTGAACATATCTCCTCTGTATCTGCAGATCGTCTTGACCCATAAACAACTGCCATGTTTTCTTGTAAGTTTGCCACATCAGTATAATTTGGATAACTTGCACTTGCAACAAAACTATTTTACTAGTGTCAAAAGCATTTCAAAACTCTTCTCTTTTCACTTAAGTTCCCAGATAACATGTTATTCTATTAGCTTCCTAAGAGGCATTTTATCTCCTACATATTAGCTACAAACATTGCAAGATATTGCATCAGTTCCAGAAATCTCGCCAGTGTTTGTTTGTCTTTGGGCTTTGACATTTGTATTCTTGCCCTGATCTTCTCATTGTGGCTTATGTCCCAGTAGTATTAAAATATAGCGCACATATTTCAGATTTGTCACTCTCTTTTTCTGCAGAGGCTAAAAATGGAGCCCTGGATTCAGAGACAACTGCTGAACCCACAGTTCTTTCTTGAGATACAAGAGAAGAGGAACAGAAAAGTCCAGAGGATGTGCATGCTGAAGCCACACTGTCTTCAGAAACCACTGGAACTTCCTCATATGGAGTTTGGCCAGAGGAAGCATTGGAATGGTGGAAGCCATGAACACCAGAGCTCTCAGAAACTCCCTAGCTGAAATGGAGGCCAGGGGAAGAAGAGTTGGAAAGAAAGAAATAAGAGTTAATGCCTTTGGAGGAGGCAGGGATGCCAGCATTGGCACCGTTTGAAACCTGCAACCCAGAAAGACATGATCCTGAGAAGGAGTCAGGAAAGACTTTTTGAAGTTTATTGTGAGCCCCAGGCTCTGAAGAAGAGAAATGGTAAAATGAAGACTTTGCAAAAGGACCTCTGGTGAAGAAGCCTGAATCAGCAGGTTGTCCAAATAGGGAAAGATTTTGATCCCTTGAAGCCTGCAAAAGGCAATCACAGGAGCGAGGTATTTGGTGAACACCCTTGGGGCAGTAGAAAGGCCAAAGGGCAAAGCACAGAACTGAAAATGCCAGGAAGCAACAGAGAAATGCAAAACTCCTGAAAAGAGGATGGATCGGACCATGGAGATAAGCATCCTTGAGGTCCAGAGGCACCAGAAAGGCCTGAGGGAGCAAGAGAAGAAAAAGGGACTGAAGGGACAACATCCGAAAAGAAGGCACCTTCAGAAAGTTGTTCAGATGGGAGAGGTCTAGAATAGGACTCCAAGTACCACCTTTTCTGGGCACTGTAAATATTCTTGACTAAAACCCTTTCCCCCTTTGGAACACAGGCACTTTTTGAATAGTACCCTGAGACAAGAGGTCCCGAAGAACCTCTGGGGAAAAAAGAAAGCTGTTCCCGAGGAGGCTGAGGAATGCCCGTAAAAGGAGGACGGAAAATCCAGACCATGAAGTACTCCTGACGAATGATTGACGGAACCCAAGAATCCTGGGTGATCCAAAGCCAAACAGAAAGAGAAAGGTGAAGAGAAAGAGGAATGTGGCTGGGAATGGGTGAACAGTCAAATAATACCTGGTTTGTCAGGAAAGGAAGGCTTAAGAATCCCTGCAATCTGAGTGGCCTTAGCAGGAGTTCATTTACTACCCTTTTTACCTTTAGAAGGAGGCCGAGACTGCCTACGAACAAAGGCTGGCTTAAAAGGGTAGTTCCACTGAAATTTAGGCACAGGAGAAACAGACATGCTTAAGCTCCTGGAAAGCCTTCCCCTTGTCCTGAAGAGACTTAAATAAAAAAGCAGCCGCTTCACCAAACAAAAGAGTATTATCCCGAGGAGCATCCATCAACTTAGTCTTAATATCATCATACAAAGGTTGAAGCCAAAGCCAGGAATATCTCCTCAGAACCAAACCAGTAGCAGCAGCCCTTGAAGAGGCATCTACTGCATCATAACTACATTTGATAGAATGACAAACTACCTGAGAGGAAGTCCCAAGCAAAGAAAGAGCAGAAGATTTGCCCTCAGAGTCTGGAAGATCAGAAAGAACCTGACAAGCCGGAGAAAGAAGAGCCTGGACATACCTAGAGATATAGGTCTGACAATTAATAACCCTAAAAGCTAGAGTAGATGAAGTACAAACTTTTTTACCCAGCCTATCCATGATCCTACTGACCTTATCATAAGGAAGTAACTTGGATGAAGGAAGCAATTGGGATGGCTTATCAGAGGCTACAGACACCACAGAGGGGTCGGCAGCAGGACATTTAAACAGAAAGGAACAATCCTCAGGCAATCCTCCTGTAAAACCTATCAGACTTCCTCAGAGCAGGGGGCAGAGAATCCGGTGCTTTAGAGGCAGTGGGAAAAACATCCAGTAAAGCAGGCAAGACAGGAGGAATGGCCGCAGCTGTAGGAGATTCCATGTGCAGTAACTTATAGTACCTCTTATGGATATCCGAAACTTGGGCACAATCCCACTTAAAAAAATTCCATCATCCTAGAGACCGTATCCCCAAAGGAAATATCCTCAGAAAGATTATCTAGAGTATGAGAATCCTCCTCCTCGGACCCATAGTCTAAAGGAGAAGGAATCTCGGTAGAATAGGCAAGGGAGTCATCATCAGAATCCACCTCATAAGAATGCAGTTCTCTGGTTGTTTTAGGGGAGGAGGTGGACCAAGGAGGAGCAGGAACAGAAACCCCTTGAGGAGGTCCCAATGACAGTAAAGCATTAAATAATCCCTCAGTAAAGGCCTGCCACTCACTTTGTGGATCCCTAGGGGCAGAAGAAACATGGTTAGTTTTCTGTTTCTTTTTTAAAGGGAAAGCCATCCTAGAAACCTTTGTAGGCCCAGACTCAGGACGGCATTCCACAACCACAGTAGGAACCTGTTCCCTAAAGGGAAACTGCGGAACCCCACTAGACCTCTCAGAAATAGTCAACTGTGGTTCCCTCTGAACACCCAAAACGGATACCTGCAAAGCCTCTTCAGACATGCTGCCCGCTAGATCCTCACTGGCTTCCAACTCAGATGTGGTAGAAGAATCTGACAAAACAACCAGTTGAGCCTCCAGGTGCAGAATAACCTCAGGAGAAACTCCCAGCAGAGGCTGGACAGTGAAATATTCTGGTCTTACCTTATGCATCTTTTTCTTCCCAGATGGCTGATGCTCGGGGCAGGAAGTTCCATTCATAGTACTCACAGCAAGAAGCTTAAGTCACTGGTTCTCAAGGTACAAGGAAAGGGAAGAAAGCCTACTATGAAGAGTTTTGGGGACAAATGCTTGACAAATTGAACAAGACGTGTAGTCATGAGCAGCACCAAGGCAAAAAGACACTTTCTTTATGGGGAATCAGTCTCCCACAGACATTAACCCCAAACAGCACAAAAAAAACAAAAAAAAACGGATGTATGTAACAGATCAGCGGTTAAAACAGTGTTTGGACTGGTGGCAAAAAAGTTCTAAGGATGGTATGCCTGAACATCACCTTTATGCCCTACCCTTACGCAAGGAGTGCACAGGTGACGTTCAGTGTACCTTAAAGCAATGGTAGACTTTTGTAAACTGACCGGACGAAGGGCTTCATGACAGGGAATCCCCATTCATAAGGAATACTGCAGTGATGAATGTAAGGACATCTTTCACTACATTTGGGTGTTGTGAGGTCAGCAGATATGTGCGGAGTCCCAGGATTGCAGATCTGTACATGTAATTAATTTCAAGGAGGCCCATCCCTCCTTTGGAATGGGGAATATATAATCTTGGTATTCCTGTCTAATATTGATTTAATCTAAATGTCAATGCTGTTTTCAGGATTAATTTAAGTCTTCTGAAGTGCTCCTTACTAAGTTTTATTCGTATTTGTTTGTGTTTTATTGTTGTTCTTTCATCAGTTCCCAAATATTTATACACTCCCTCTTGCTGAAGTTTTTTTACATCACATTCTTGTCCCAAACTGATGTTTTCTTGGTGCTGCAGTTTTCCTGCTTTAAAGGTTGCTTTTGTACATTTCTCAAGACCAAATGACATTCTTATATCATCTTGAAAAAGTTTTGACAACTTGCACTTGTACTTTCAGCTCCTCATCTGATGAGCTAAACAGTTTCAAATCATCGACAAAGAGAAGATGAAGTCTTTACACTTTGTTGTTTTCTAGGAGCCAAATTATAGCCATGGCCTAAGCTGTCAAGTAAACGGCTTAATGGGTTAAGGGCAAGGCAGAATACCAATGGTGACAGAGAGTCACCATGGAATGTCCCCCTTAGAATTTTTTTATCCCTGGAATAATAATTAGACCTTTATCATGGCTTATTTTTCAAAGTGGTTTGCTACTGTTTCATGGTCACTGTAATGTAACTGATCAGTGTAGGGTGTATCTTATACATTTTAAGCACTGTTTTATCCATGAATGTGGGATACTATCAAATGCTTTTTTGTAGTTAATCCATGCCATACTTAAATTCTTCCCCTTTTTACAGTTCTCCACTATGATTTTATTTAACAGCAAATGATCCTTTGTTCCATATGACTTCCTTTTATTGCCCTTTTGTTCTATTCTCATAATTGAGTTTTCTTCTAAATGACTATAGACTCTATTTGCATCGATTCAAGTGTATAGTTTATACATCGTTGGAAGGCAGGTTATTGGCCTATAATTTTTAGGGTAGCTTGCAGGTTCACTCTTGTAGGAGCATTGTTTTTCCTGTTGTTAGCCAGGTTGGTCTCTGTTCGGGGTGCGCATATAAATAGCTCTTACTCGTGTCTAAATCTTCATGCAAAGATGTCAACACTTTTAACCAGAAGTTAGGTACTACATCTAGGCCTGAGGTTTTCCAATTAGAGGCCTTTCTTAACTTTGTTTCAGTCTCTATGGCTGTTACTTCATCCCATTTCATATCCTGTACCTTTAAACTTCTTATCCTTTCCTTAATAGATACTTCTCCAATATGTATCTATTTCTTCTTTTTTTACTAGTCTTTCAATTCCTTTTACCTCGTTTCCAATTCTCTATAAAACTTTTTTGTGTCATCAGTAAATTGTGTATTTTGTACTTTTCCTTTATATTTATCTGCGTATCTTTTAAGTTTTTTCACCTGTGCTGACATTTTTAGTTTATTTGCGATAGTGCATGATAGTTCTTGATCTGTTCTAATGCTGCGCGTTGCTTTTATCACATCTGTCTTTCTAAATATTTTCATTGATCTGTTCCCTCTTCTATACTGTTCTAATAGTGACATTTCTTGTCTTAGTTGCTTTATAGTTTTCTCTATTAGATACTTCCATTACAGTATTCAGTTTATCCCCTTTTTCTCCTTCACTACCCTGTCTTGTTGTGGTAGAACTTAATCTGTTATTAATTTAGCTGCACAGTAATATATTCTGTTTACTTCTGTTATATCGCATGGATCTCTGTGGACAGTCTTAGTTATTGTGTTAATTTGTTTTATCAAAACTTCTGACTTTTTGGATTTTATTGACCTTCTGCAGTCTTTTCCTTTTATTGATCTTAATATGTTTGTCCCTATTAAGTCAAGCAGCTCTTCTCTTAGCTTGTTTTCATCTAAACTAAGGGCAATTTTGTGTTTTCCATTTCCTGTGGGCATTCTATAGAAAGTTCTATTGCATCTTGCTGTGGTACATTCTCTTCAATTTCATCCTGTGCCATCCATTGCTCTGTGATATGAGAACTCTCTGGCCTATCACTCCTCAACATTAACTGTGCCAGAGTTTTCAGTGTACTATTCCATCCCTTGCCATCCAGCTTCAAGTGAATGTTTATACTCATTTCCTATGGAAGGCTACATAATGTCTTCATATGGCACATGACTAGTTGCTTCCCGTTCTACTGGTTTCCCTTTAATTTGGAGTTCCATTGCCCTACCCTTTTGTGGTGCTTTGTGAATTAGATTTTCTATACTGAATCCTTCACTTTGGAGGTACTCCATCACATCAGTTTCTATTTCTTTAACTCCTCCATTACTGATCTCCTTTTCTACTTTTCCTCTGTCTTCTTATTTTTTTGTATTGTAGTTTTCCATATCCGGATTCCTTTGCCTGTATTTCTCTTCAAATATCTTTGGTGCTGCTCTTTTTGTATTGATTAGTTTTGCTTTCTCCTTTGCATAGATATTACACCATATTAACTCTCTTTTTCTTTCCCTTGTCCATATTTCTTCTTCAGACGTCTCCTCATCTTCCTGTTTCTCCTTACTTTGGGGAGTCGTTCCATCATGCTGTGATGTAACTTGTATTAGATCTTCTACATCAAATCCTTCCCTTCGCAGGCACTCCATAACTTCAACTTCTACTTTACTGATTTGCTTTTCTGCAGTCCCTCTTTGTGATGTTATTTTTTATTGTGAAATTTTCCATGCCTGGATGCCTTTGCATGTATTTCTCTTCAAATTATCTTTGAGGCTGCCCTTTGTATGTTGATTAATCTCACTTTTGCCTTTGCATAAATATTGCACCATATCAATTCTCTCTTTCCCATGTCCATATCTCTTTTTTATACTTTTCAGAAATATTTAGGTTTTGTTGTTTATATTTTCAAACTTTCTCAGATGCTTCTTTTTCCAAACGGATCAGAGTTTCTTGGTCTATATCTGTTGAATTAATGACCACAGATTTTTATTTGAAGCTTCTGACAGTTTTTCTTGCAAAAGTATTTTTCTTTCCTCTAATTTATCTCTCAATCTTTTTGTATATCTTGTGTCTGGAAATTCTGGGCTTTTTGCGTAATAGTAACAATACATAATTTCTTTATTTTTCTCAGTAGTCCACTCTGTCATCTTTATGGCTTTTCTTTGGCCAGTCAGTTTTTGTGGATGGCTACTTTCTTCTACACCAGTGGGGCCATCCTCTTCCTGAGCCTGACCTGGTCCCCTTGTAGGAATGTTTCCGTATTTTGAGGATTCTACGCTGTCATTTTTTCTAGTCCTGGCACCAGTGTGCCTACCAGGATTGGGCACTTTTTTTTATCCTGGGTCTTGTGCTCCCAGCTGTCTTTTTTTTTTTTGTTTAATTTTTGACCTACCTCTTCTTCTTCTTCTTCTTCTTTTGGCTGCTCCTGTTAGGGGTCGCCACAGCAGATCAACTGGTTTCCATTTCTTCCTGTCCTCTGCATCTTGCTCTGTCACACCAACCGCCTGCATGTCCTCTCTCACCACATCCATAAACCTTATCTTAGGCCTTCCTCTTTTCCTGTTACCTGGCAGCTTCATCCTTAGCATCTTTTTCCCAATATACTCTGCATCCCTCCTCAGTACATGTCCAAACCAATGTAATCTTGCCTGTCTGGCTTTGTCTCCAAACCTTCCAACCTGGGCTGACCCTCTAATATATTTATTCCTAATCCTGTCCATCCTCGTCACACCCAGTGCAAATCTTAACATCTTCAACTCTGCCACGTCAAGCTCTGACTCCTGCCTTTTTGTCATTGCCACTGTCTCCAACCCGTATAACATAGCTGGTCTCACTACCCTCTTGTAGACCTTCCCTTTCACTCTTACTGGTACTCGTCTGTCACAAATCACTCCTGACACTTTTCTCCACCCACTCCATCCTGCCTGTACTCTCTTCTTCACCTCTCTTCCACACTCACCATTACCCTGAACTGTTGATCCCAAGTACTTAAACTCATTCATCTTCACCACCTCTACTCCCTGCATCCTCACCATTCCTCTGTCCTCCCTCTCATTCACACAAATATATTCTGTCTTAGTCCTGCTGACCTTCATTCCTCTTCTCTCTAGAGCATATCTCCACCTCTCCAGGGTCTCCTCCACCTGATGTTCATCGTGTTTCACTGTTGCAGTCATTACACTTGGGTTATCCTGCTGGCAGGCGACCCGCAGTTGGCCCGAGTTCCAAAGTCTTGGTCCGGCATCAGTTGCTGTCACCTCTTCCCTGACGTCAGTGTGCCAGGGGTATAAAAGTTGCAACCAACGCAATTTTCTTCAGTCTTTCTTGCCGCGTGGTACCCGAAGTAAAAGGAGTTCGCAAGTGCCGGTCGGCCGACTCCTGAGATTTTCAAAATTGAGTTTCAGAACCGAAGTCTTCAATAAAGCTAAGTACCCCATTGGGGAAACTTTTTCTTGCTCCAGACCGATGTCAGTAAAAGTTAATAATTGTATTTCTTGTGGGAAGCAAATACCTCATAAGGACTTTCACTCTTACTGTATTCCTTGCCTAGGCCCTGACCACGACGTTACTAGTTGTCGGTTTTGTGCTAGATTCAATAAACGCACAATTAAATGTCGGTTTGATTTTGCTTTACATTATTTTGGCCGAAGGTTTATTTACATAATGCCGTCGGAACAACAGACGAACGGAATTTATAAAAAACGCAGAGACAAAGAAAAGGACAGTCATCCGAGGTCCAAAACCGACGAAAAAGCCTCTTCTAGGCCAGTCGCCAGTTCTCAGTGAGGTGCTTTCGCAGCCCCTGACACCCGCTACCTCAGAGCCACAGGCTGTAACCGACAGCCACGTGGAGACACCGAGGCCTGTGGAAACTCAAGGTATTAGGCCAATGGAAACTATACCCTCAGATGGGTCTGGAGCCGCTGAGCAGGCTTCGGCTTCTGAGGGTGTTTTCAGACCTTCGCAGCTTACAATTAAGCCCACTACAGCAGCAAAGGCAAAGTCAAAAAGACCATTAAAGACAAGGAAACAAGTACAGCATTCTCCAGAACAGTCATCCATGCCAAAGAAACAGATGCTTAAAATGGCCAAAAACCTAATTACTTTAATCAGGGGTTCCCATCCCCCTCCTGACAAAAGGCCTAGGCAAGACACTGATTATGATTCCTCTGACCAGGTTTCCATTTCCTCTGATTCCTTTTCTGATCAGGGATATTCTCTCCCTCCCTATGAGGACTCTGATGCAGAAGAGTCTATACCTTCAGCCTCTCCGCCTGATGATTATTCTTTTGGGGAAACCCTGCACACCATGAGGGAGCATTTCCATTGGGAGAGCCAGGATTATTCAGAATCCAAGAAAAGGCTCAGAGACTTCCTTTTATTGCCTCAGCACAGGCCCCTGGCTATCCCCCCTGTGCTTGATATTGTTGATGATGTTTTTTCTGAATCCAGTCTGTCTCCTGATTCTTTACCCCCCTGCACCAGTCAAGCCAAACAGGTATTACAGAGTCCCTGACTCTCATAAATTTCTTTACAAAAACCCCACTGCAGACCCAGAAACAATTTCTCAGGGTCCTAAAGGAGTTAAGGCTTCCACTGCTAAAAATCCTGTCCCCTCAGATAGGGATTCCAGAGCTCTGGACAGATGGGGGAAAAAAATTTACACTTCTGCTACTTTAGCTGTAAGAGCTGTAAACTGTTAGTTTCACATGCTTAAATGCCAACAGTACCTCATGTCATTGTTAAAACAGAAAATGGTTTCAAATACAGAAGGTCCCGACAGTAAGGAAATGCAGGATTTATTGCATGCAGTTGAACAAGTGGGAAAGCATACTCTGCAATGTGGTTTTGATTCATTAGAGGCTTCTTGTAGAGCCGCAGTTACAGGCTCTGTTATTCGAAGGCATGCTTGGTTGAAAGAACAAAGTTTACCTGACCATGTTAAAGTAAAATTATTGGAGGCTCCATTACAGCATGATGCTTTGTTTGGTGTTAAGGCAGAAGAGGTGTTAAAGAAAATAGAGGATAAAGCAAAGTCAATGCAGACAGTGAAAGATTTCTTACAGGTTCAACCACCTAGATTTAGCAGAAACTGGCCTTCAAAAATTAGTCCTTTTCAGTGTCAGACAGGCCACAAAGAGGCAGATACAGACGCCAAAGAGGCAGATCTCAGCCCCAAGGCTCCTACAGACCTAAACAATGGGGTGCTTCAGCCTCCAAAGGAGGGGAAGACAAATCACAACCTTATAGGAAACAGTCCCAATGACTTCCCTCTGCAAATGCCAAGCACTTATTTTGACAGCACCCCTAGGGGGGAAGCTAGCACTTTTCTCAAAAAATTGGCACATGATCACCCAGGACCAATGGGTGCTGAATATTGTTTCTCAGGGTTACAGGTTCCACTTCCACATGCTTCCAAAACCAAAAGGTATGCCAGACCTGCCACAAAACCAATTGGCAGAGGCACAAAAACAGATTGCTGCTCTTATGGACATGGGAACTATTCAAAAAGTTCCACAGCAAGAACAAGGACAAGGATTTTACTCAAGACTTTTCTTAGTACCCAGAAAGGACAAAGCCTGGAGACTAATACTGGACCTGTCAATCCTAAATACTTTTCTGGATGTTCCAAAATTAAAAATGTTAACACTACATCAACTTCTGCCCATGCTGGGCAAGAAGGCTTGGCTAGTTACTTTGGACCTCAAGGAGGCATACCTGCATGTCCCAATCAGCCAATCCTGCAGAAGATACCTCAGATTCATAGCAGGCTCAATGCATTACCAATTCTCTGCACTGCCCTTTGGTTTATCTACTGCGCCCAGGGTCTTTGCCTGGCACCAGTAATTGCATTTTGCAGACAAAAAGGAATCCAAATATATCCCTACTTGGACGACTGCCTTATTTAAGCAGAGAGCAAGGACATTCTTCTAAAGCATCTGGCGTTTGTAAAAAGATTGCTAATTTGCCTAGGGTACACAGTAAACGAAAAGAAATCAAAATTAGTGCCCTCTCAAGAGATAATATTCCTGGGTGCAAGCTTAAATACAACTGCCCAGATGGCTTATCTCATGCCAGACAAACAAAGGCAACTGACTGATTACTTTCAAATGATGGCAACAAAAACCCAGCTCCCTGCAAGAAAAATTCTGCAGGCCCTTGGCTTCATGGCATCCTGCATTCTACTAATTCCATATGCAAAACTGCATATAAGGAAACTACAGTGGTATCTAAAAAGTGTTTGGACTCAGCATTGTCACAGCCTGGAGACAATCATAACTTTAATTCCCTGCCTACAACAGGAGTTTCGATGGTGGGCCCAGGCCTGTCACCACAACAAGGACAGCCTTTCACTTTACCCACAGCCAGGCAGACAATAACAACAGATGCATCGGATTATGCCTGGGGGGCACATATGGCAGGAAAAAGTATTCAGGGCATGTGGACCAAGGAACAAATGCATTTTCACATCAATCAAAAAGAGATGCTAGCTGTACAGAATGCCCTGACAGCTTTCAAGGACCTAATGCATCCAGGGCAACTATTAATAAAGACGGACAATGCCACAGTTATGTGGTACATAAACAAGCAAGGGGGCACACATTCCTACCCCCTATGCAGACAAGCCATGACTTTGTGGAACACAGCACTGACCTATCAAGTACATCTGCAGGCACAATTCCTGCCAGGAACAAAAAATACACTGGCAGACGAACTAAGCAGAAATTTCATGGATCCTCACGAATGGAAGCTAAATCCACAAGTGTTCAGCATGATAACGAGGAAATGGGGACGTCCAGACATAGATCTTTTTGCCTCCCCTCACAATTACCAAATACAGAAATTTTGAACAAGAACTTATCACTCTCAAACATGGAAAGTGGATGCTCTATCATTCACCTGGAAAGGCCTGACACTCAAGGCCTGACAGTTTATGCCTTCCCTCCAATGCCTCTTCTCACCAAGGTGCTACTAAAAATCAGACAAGAAAGGCCAAAAATGATCCTGATTGCACCAGACTGGTCATGCCAGCACTGGTACCCAGCCTTAAAGAACTTGTCTCAAGGCCCAGCTTGGCTTCTACCTCAAATTCCTCATCTTCTGACACAACAAAACAGTCAGATTCTGCACAGTCAACTCAGAACCTTAAACCTGGCAGCATAGAAGATAATGTAGCCACTCAGACTGCACCTCTCTCTAAAGCTGTTAAGGATGTAATTTTAGAAGCCAGGAGGCTCAGCACTAGGAAATCTTATGCAGAAAAATGGAAGAGATTCTGTGCTTGGAACCAGGCACAAGGACTCAAACCACTTGTCCCTAATATACCTCAGATTTTACAATACCTAACTGAGATGCTGGACAAAGACTTATCTTTCTCATCTATTAAAATCCATGCCTCTGCCATTTCAGCTCATTACAATACGGAACCTCCTATTTTCTCACATCCTCTACTACGACAGTACCTCAGAGAGGCAAAAAATATAAGACCCCCAAGGAGAGCACCAGTACCTACTTGGGACCTCAATTTTGTTTTAGAAAAACTCACACTGCCTCCTTTTGAACCAGCCAGCACAGCTGATCTAAAATTCTTGTCATGGAAAACTGCTCTGCTCCTAGCAATAACTTCAGCAAGAAGAGTCTCAGAGTTACAGGCATTAGTGGCTGTGGAACCTTTTATTATCTTCCATCAGGACAGGGTTTCTCTTTGGACAAACCCAACATTCATGCCAAAAGTGGTCTCCAATGTGGCCTTAAATCAAACCATTAAT
>NC_056744.1:728753638-728756138 GCF_019279795.1 Protopterus annectens
AACGCCAGAAGTCTAAACCTCAAGATGCACGCACTCGAAACTCTCCTTAGCATGGAGAACATCGATATTTGTGCAGTAACAGAAACCTGGTTCAAGGCTCCCGAGAGCACCCCAGCACTACCAGGTTATACCTCATACCATGCTTTTCGGCCCCAAAACTTGGACTGAACCACAAAAGGAGGGGGAGTATCAATATTTGTCAAAGATACCCACACCTCCAGGTTGGTGGCACAGCACGAAGCATCAGAGACTATCCATGTGCAACTTAATGTGGGTAAAACTGCCTTCCAGTTTATAGCCTGCTACAGACCACTCTCCCAAACACAGGATCCCCACTTGGCCTTCCTGAGAATACTGGAAAATATGAAGGTCTCTCCAAACACCATTATATTGGGCGACTTCAACTACCCAAACATAGACTGGGAGCATTACTCTAGCTCCAACATCCTAGCCCAAAGGTTCCTAGAATTTATAAACTCAAATGCTATGGAACAACTTGTTACCACTCCCACAAGAGGGGAAAACATACTGGACCTGATCATCACCAACATGGGGACACTATGCTCCAGACCAGAAGTGTATCCTCACTGGTAAGATCAGACCATAAACTAATCTCACTGGATATTCACATCCCGACCCCACCCCCTGCCCAGAAAACCACAGTGAAAAACTTCTAAAGCAAATTTCACATGCCTCAAAACCGAGGCGAAATCCTTCAAAGCCCCGGCCTGTGGAAAATACGGCCCAGACCACAGAATCCTTTATAAACGATTCTATGAACACCTTCAGGAATGCATGGATCATGCAATCCCAAATAAAACCAAGACCCAATCCTCCAAAGGCAGACGCCCTGTCTGGTGGACCCCAGCCATAAACAAACTATACAATAGAAGGAGGAAGCTACTACATGATAGAGCAAAATCCCAAAAAGGGAAGGCATCTCTGATCAGTATTAGCAAAAAACTACGGGCACTCATAAAATTGTCTAAGGCCAGCTTCGAGAGAAAAATTGCACAGGACACTAAGGATAATCACAAGGCTTTCTTTAGTTATGTTAGGAACCTGGGTGGGAATTCCCAGATATGCTCAGAATTGGTCCAAAATGACAAAAAATACACCGATCCCACAGACATTGCCAACATCCTAGCTGACAGGTTCAGTGCAAACTTCTCCCCCCTCTCCCCACCAAAAGGGCAAATATCTATCCCAACAGAGTGCTGCCCCTGACATCTCAGATGCTCAGGTAAGAGCCGCCTCTCCAAAGCAAAAAACACAGCATCAATGGGACCAGATGGTATCCCGGGCTGCGTCCTACATGAACTCCAAGAAGAGCTAAACCCAAACATAAAACTACTGTTCAATCTTAGCCTTACTACAGGATATGTACCCAAAGAGTGGCGTACAGTAACAGTGGTCCTTCTCCACAAAGGTGGTGCCTCAACGGATCCTGGAAACTATCGCCCCATAAGCCTGACTAGCTTGGTCTGCAAAGCTATGGAAAGGATCATCATGGACTTCATAAATAAAGATATTGGGGACCCTACAGACACTGGATCCTACCCAGTTTGGCTTTGTTAAGGGCAGATCCTGCCTCTTAAACCTGGTCGATTTCTTTGAAACAGTCACCAAGGCCATTGACGAGGGGGAGGTGGTCCACACAGCCTACCTGGACCTCGCAAAAGCCTTCGATACAATACCCCACTCGGGCATTATAGATAAGCTCACCAGCTTAAATATAAACCCCTATGTCACTAGATGGGTTGCAAACTGACTCAAGGACAGAACCCACATGGTTAGAATTGCTGGAGCCATGTCAGACTCCAAACCAGTTACAAGTGGCGTCCCACAAGGCTCATTCCTGGGACCTCTCTTGTTCGGTATACATTTCTCGGCGGTACAGGCCAACACGGAAGGACTGTGGCTGACCAAGTTCGCAGATGACTGCAAACTGGGCGCCATAATCAACTCTCCAGCCGACACAAGCATCCTCCAAAAGGGCCTCATAGAAACAGACAACTGGTGCCAGAGCCATGGCCTCAAGCTAAACGCCAAAAAGTGTATAGTCATCCCCTTTGGCAAAAACAAAGTGCCACAAATTACCACATAGGTGGTAATCCATTAAGTACAGAAGAAGTCATTAGGGACCTGGGGACCCAAGTTGATAGCAATCTCTCATTTGACAACCACGTGGCCAAAGTGGTTAGAAAAACATTTTATATAGCCCACCTAATCATGAAGGGTTTCACATCTAGATCAGGGAGTTCATCGCCTCTTTACTCATCCCTCATCAGGCCCATAATTGAGTACAATGCCCCTTTGGGATGTACCTTACCAGACACCTGCAGCAACTGGAAAGACCCCAAAAGTACCTCACCAAGAGGATCAAAGGGCTCAAACAGATGCCATATGCTGCCCGGTTAAAGAAACTCCAGCTCTACTCAGTGGCATACTGCCTGCTCAGAGGCAATCTGTGCCTGACGTATAAAGCCATGTCCAACCC